>NC_140990.1:12817812-12822812 GCF_052327205.1 Somniosus microcephalus | reverse complement strand
GGAGTACTGCAAGATCGGTCCTAGGACCCCAGCTGTTCACAATATATATTAATGATCTGGACGAGGGAATTGGATGTAATATCTCCAAATTTGCAGACGACACAAAGCTGGGTGGGAGGGTAAGCTGTGAGGAGGATGTCGAGAAACTCCAGTGCGATTTGGACAGATTGGGTGATTGGGCAGAAACATGGCAAATGCACTATAATGTGGATAAATGTGAGTTTATCCACTTTGGTGGCAAAAACAGGAAGGCAGATTATTACTTGAATGGCAATAGATTGGGAGAAGGGGAAGTGCAAAGAGACCTGGGTGTCCTTGTGCACCAGTCGCTGAAGGTAAGCATGCAGGTGCAGCAGGCGGTTAAGAAGGCAAATGGTATGTTGGCCTTCGTAGCAAGAGGGTTCGAGTACAGGAACAAGGATGTCTTGCTACAGCTGTACAGGGCCTTGGTGAGACCGCACCTTCAGTATTGTGTGCAGTTTTGGTCGCCTTACCTGAGGAAGGAGGTTCTTGCCATGGAAGGAGTACAGCGAAGATTCACCAGGCTGATACCTGGGATGGCAGGAATGGTGTATGAGGAGAGATTGTGTCGATTGGGCTTATACTCACTGCAGTTTAGAAGATTGAGAGGGGATCTCATCGAAACCTATAAAATTCTGTCCGGTCTGGACAGACTAGATGCAGGAAGGATGTTCCCGATGGTCAGGGAGCCCAGAACCAGGGGTCACAGTCTAAGGATAAGGGGTAAGCCATTTAGGACTGAAATGAGGAATTTCTTCACCCAGAGAGTGGTGAACCTGTGGAATTCTCTGCCACAGAGGGCGGTGGAGGCCAGTTCATTAAATATATTCAAGAAGGAGTTGGATATATTTCTTAAGGCTAAAGGGATATGGGGAGAAGGCAGGGACAGGGTACTGAATTTGGATGATCAGCCATGATCGCATTGAATGGCGGAGCAGGCTCGAGGGGCCGAATGGCCTACTCCTGCTCCTATCTTCTATGTTTAAGAGCAGGATGAGTTCTCCCTGCAATATTTATCCCTCGATCTCATTGAAACATAAAATTCTTACAGGGTAGATGCAGGGAGGATGTTTCCCCTGGCTGGGGAGTCTAGAACCAGGGGTCACAGTCTCAGAATAAGGGGTCGGCCATTTAGGACTGAGATGAGGAGAAATTTCTTCACTCAGAGGGCGGTGAATCTTTGGAATTCTCCACCCCAGAGGGCTGTGGAGGCTCAGTCGTTGAGTATAATCAAGACGGAGATCGATAGATTTTTGGATATTAAGGGAATCAAGGGATTTGGGGATCGGGCAGGAAAGTGGAGATGAGGTAGATCAGCCATGATCTCATTGAATGGCGGAGCAGGCTCGAGGGGCCGAATGGCCGACTCCTGCTCCTATTTCTCATGTTCTTAACGTTGTGAAAGCAGATTATCTGGTTGTTATCGCATTGCTGTTTGTGGGAGCTTGCTGTGTGCAAATTGGCTGCCTGCGTTCCCTACAACAGCGACTACACTTCAGAAAGTACTTCATTGGCTGTAAAGCGCTTTGGGGCGTCCTGAGGTGGTGAAAGGCGCTATAGAAATGCAAGTTTTTCCTAATTATTTTTCAATTGCAACCGATTGGAGTGTAAACATTGTTGCCGTGTAATCCAAACAGCAGGTTTAAATGGCTTCTCGGTGGTATTTCAGGCCTTGCTTGTCCCCGCGATGAGACCGGCCGGCCCCTGACTCTATGTAACAATCACGGCATGTGGTTCTGTTCTAGTTTGTTGCTGTTGCACCAATTTCTAATCCTCTTGTCGTTGCTCCCGACAGAGAGAGCACGGGCTCTGCTGCAATGGAAGTTTCTCCCACGGAGAATGTTCCCGCGTCACCTCACAGTAAGTCCGGAAGCGTTTGTACACCTTCGTGCCGCTCCACACCGGCGAGCTTCAAGAGCATTCATTTTGCCTTCTGTCGTTCTTCCTTGGCATCCCTCCCCTCCCCACCGGTTCGGTTCTCCCATGGCCTCGCCCCCCCCCCTCCCTATCTCTGTAACCTCCTCCAGCCCTACCACCCTCTTGAGATCTCTGCGCTCCTCCAATTCTGGCCTCTTGCGCATCCCCCGATTTTAATCATAAAAACATAGAAGATAGGAGCAGGAGTAGGTCATTCGGCCCCTCGAGCCTGCGCCGCCATTCAATGAGATCATGGCTGATCATCCAAATTCAGTACCCTGTCCCTGCTTTCTCCCCATATCCTTTGATCCCTTTAGCCTTAAGAAAAATATCCAACTCCTTCTTGAATATATTTAATGAATTGGCCTCAACTGCCTTCTGTGGTAGAGAATTCCACAGGTTCACCACTCTCTGGGTGAAGAAATTCCTCCTCATCTCTGTCCTAAATGGTTTACCCCTTATCTTTAGACTGTGACCCCTGGTTCTGGACTCCCCGCCATCGGGAACATCTTTCCTGCATCTAGTCTGTCTAGTCCTGTTAGAATTTTATAAGTTTCAATGAGATCCCCTCTCATTCTTCTAAACTCCAGCGAGTATAAGCCCAATCGACCCAATCTCTCCTCATACGTCATTCCTGCCATCCCAGGTATCAGTCTGGTGAATCTTCGCTGAACTCCCTCCATGGCAAGAACATCCTTCCTCGGATAAGGTGACCAAAACTGCACACAATACTCAAGGTGCGGTCTCACCAAGACCCTGTACAACTGCAGCAAGACATCCTTGTTCCTGTACTCGAATCCTCTCGTTATGAAGGCCAACATACCATTTGCCTTCTTAACCGCCTGCTGCACCTGCATGCTTACCTTCAGTGACTGGTGCACAAGGACACCCAGGTCTCGTTGCACTTCCCCTTCTCCCAATCTATTGTCGTTCAGATAATCTGCCTTCCTGTTTTTGCCACCAAAGTGGATAACCTCGCATTTATCCACATTATATTGCATCTGCCATGCTTCTGCCCAATCACCCAACCTGTCCAAATCATACTGGAGTTTCTCAGCATTCTCCTCACAGCACACGCCCACCCAGCTTTGTGTCATCTGCAAACTTGGAGATATTACATCTAGTTCCCTCGTCCAGATCATTAATATATATTGTGAATAGCTGGGGTCCTAGCACCGATCGCTGCGGTACCCCACTAGTCACTGCCTGCCACTTGGAAAAAGAGCCGTTTATTCCAACTCTTTGCTTTCTGTCTGCCAACCAGTTCTCTATCCAAGTCAATACCTTGCCCCCCAATCCCATGTGCCTTAACTTTACACGCTAGTCTCTTAAGCAGGACCTTATCGAAAGCCTTCTGAAAGTCCAAATACACCACATCCACTGGTTCTCTCTTATCTATTCCTGCCATCGGGAACATCCTTCCTGCATCCAGTCTGTCTAGTCCTGTTAGAATTTTATAAGTTTCAATGAGATCCCTTTCATTCTTCTAAACTCCAGCGAGTATAAGCCCAATCGACTCAATCTCTCCTCATACGTCATTCCGGCCATCCTAGGTATCAGTCTGGTGAATCTTCGCTGCACTCCCTCCACACAGCACAGGAGGAGGCCATTCAGCCCATCGTGCCTGTGCCGGCTCTTTGAAAGAGCTCTCCAATTAGTCCCACTTCCCCCCTCAGCCCTGCAAATTCTTTGTTTTTAAGTATTTATCCAGTTCCCTTTTAAAAGTTACCATTGGATTTGCTTCCACTGCCCTTTCAGGCAGTGCGTTCTAGACCACAAAAAATAGCTCCTCTTCCACCCCCCACCCAGATCCCAGTTCTATTGCCCTTTGCCTGAAATCTGTGTCCTCTGGTTACCGACCCGCCTGCCAGTGGAAACAGTTTCTCCTTATTTGCTCGTCTCAAAAACAAGCATCATTTTGAGCACCAATGGGGTTTTAAAGCCTATCTGGAGTGCATCATCGGCACAGGGCTGTTGTGCGCAACCTTTATAAATCGCTGGTTAGGCCTCAGCGGGAGTATTGTGTTCAGTTCTGGGCGTCGCACTTTAAGAAGGATGTCAAGGCCTTGGAGAGGATGCAGAGGAGATTTACTAGGATCATAGAATGGTTACAGCACAGAAGGAGGCCATTCGGCCCGTCGAACCCGTGCCGGCTCTCCGAGCACTTCAGCTAGTCCCACTCCCCCGTCCTTTCCCTGTAGCCCTGCAAATATTTTTTCCTTCAGTTACTTATCCAATTCCCTTTTGAAAGCGGCGATTGAATCTGCCTCCACCACCCTCTCAGGCAGTGCATTCCAGATCCTAACCACTCGCTGCGTTTAAAAAAAAAAAAAAAAAAGTTTTTCCTCATGTCGCCTTTTGCCAATCACCTTAAATCTGTGTCCTCTGGTTCCCGACCCTTCCGCCAATGGGAACAGTTTCTCTCTGCTCTGTCCAGACCCCTCATGATTTTGAACACCTCCATCAGATCTCCCCTCAACCTTCTCTGCTCCAAGGAGAACCACCCCAGCTTCTCCAGTCTATATCCTTGTAAATGAGATCCCTCATCCCTGGAATCATGGGTTATGGGGAGAGAGCGGGAATATGGTATTGAGACAGAAGATCAGCCATGATCATATTGAATGGCGGAGCAGGCTCGAAGGGCCGAATGGCCTACTCCTGCTCCTATTTTTCTATGTTTCTATTCTCGTAAATCTTTTCTGCACCCTCTGTAATGGCCTCCTTCTGTGCTGTAACCATTCTAGGACGATGGGGATCGATGCACACCATTGGCACCGGTGCTGGGTTTAGCCCAAACTTGGTTCAAGGAGTGGCGTTGGTGGCCTGGGAGCCTAAGGACTGGGAGTTGAAGTAAACTTCTCCCACTTCCCCTCCCCCTCTCCCGGTTTGTTGGGCCACGGTTTCTTGTACGTTGTTGTTGTGCTATGTCAACGTAGATTGCCTTGATATCCTTCCCATCGCCCAGCTGATTTTTAAACTGTTCGAGTGTGCTGCCGTGTTGGAGGTCCCATTCTAAACGCTGCAATCCATCTGTTACAGCTTCCTCCCCAACCACATGTCGC
>NC_140990.1:12792313-12817312 GCF_052327205.1 Somniosus microcephalus | reverse complement strand
GCCTCACTGGTCCTGGCCGAGGAGCTGGCCGCCTTCAAACCCTACCTGCGCTGCCGGCTGCCGGCCGGGGCCCCCCTGCGGCTGGTCTACTTGCTGGCCTCCTCCCTGCTGCTGCTCTGGAACGCCCTGCTGCTGGTCTCTGTGGTCTTCTTTCACCAGTACTCGCAGAAGATCGTGGGGGGCCGGCTTCGCCCAGCTGTGCTGGCACCTCACCTACCACCGCTGGTACCTGGCCCGCTGGTCACCAGCCAGGCCGGCCCAGGGCCTCTTCCAGAGGGCGGCCGCGGACTGCTCGCCGCCGACGTGCGTGTGCGGGGCGGGAAGAGTGAGAGAGATACCGTGGGACTCTGCGACGGGAACCCTTTGGTACCGAGAGTGACCCATCGGGGGGATCCCTTTTATTGAGTCTCGCCCTTTCTGTGTCAGCCGCGGCTCAGTGGGTGGCACTCGCTCTCTCTTGCTTCGAAGTCAGAAGGTTGTGGGTTCAAGTCCCACTCCAGAAACTTGGGCACAAACATCTAGGCTGATACTGCAGTGCCAGTAGTTGGGAGGCAGTACTGAGGGAGCGCTGCATTGTTGGAGGGGCAGTACTGAGGGACCGCCACACTGTCGGAGAGTCCCTCAGTGCTGCCCCTCAGACAGTGCAGAGCTCCCTCAGTACTGCCCCTCCGACTGTGCGGCGCTCCCCTCAGTACTGCCCCTCCGACAGTGCGGCGCTCCCTCAGTACTGCCCCTCCGACAGTGCGGCGCTCCCTCTGTACTGCCCCTCCGACAGTGCGGCGCTCCCTCAGTACTGCCCCTCCGACAGTGTGGCGCTCCCTCAGTACCGCCCCTCCGACAGTGCGGCGCTCCCTCAGTACCGCCCCTCCGACAGTGTGGCGCTCCCTCAGTACTGCCCCTCCGACAGTGAGGCGCTCCCTCAGTACTGCCCCTCCGACAGTGCGGCGCTCCCTCAGTACTGCCCCTCCGACAGTGCGGCGCTCCCTCAGTACTGCCCCTCCGACAGTGCGGCGCTCCCTCAGTACTGCCCCTCCGACAGTGCGGCGCTCCCTCAGTACTGCCCCTCCGACAGTGCGGCGCTCCCTCTGTACTGCCCTTCTGACAGTGCGGCGCTCCCTCAGTACTGGCACCGGGAGTGTCTGCCCTGGATTATGGAGCTCGAGTCTCTGGCGTGTGGGGCTCAAACCCACAACCTTCTGACTCACTGAAAGTGCTACCCACTGAACCACGGCTGACAATTGATTCATCCCCTTTACAGATTAATGAATGACAAATAAGGGGCCTGTGTAACGCAGTATCGTGATGCACCATTTTCCTCCTACTGTATTATAATGGGAGGTTAGTAATCCCAGATCGTGTTATCATGGGAGGTTTGTATCACAGATCGTGTTATAATGGGAGGTTCGTAATCCCAGATCGTGTTATAATGGGAGGTTTGTAATCCCAGATCGTGTTATAATGGGAGGTTAGTAATCACAGATTGTATTATAATGGGAGGTTAGTAATCACAGATCGTGTTATAATGGGAGGTTTGTAATCCCAGATCGTTATAATGGGAGGTTTGTAATTACAGATCGTGTTATAATGGGAGGTTTGTATCCAGATCGTGTTATAATGGGAGGTTTGTAATCCCAGATCGTTATAATGGGAGGTTTGTATCCCAGATCGTGTTATAATGGGAGGTTTGTAATCCCAGATCGTTATAATGGGAGGTTTGTAATTACAGATCGTGTTATAATGGGAGGTTTGTATCCCAGATCGTATTATAATGGGAGGTTTGTAATCCCAGATCGTGTTATAATGAGAGGTTTGTAATCCCAGATCGTGTTGTAATGGGAGGTTTATAATCCCAGATCGTGTTATCATGGAGGTTTGTAATCCCAGATCGTGTTGTAATGGGAGGTTTGTAATCCGTGTGTGTTGTAATGGGAGGTTTGTAATTACAGTGTATTCTAACGCGGTTTGGAATCAGATTGTGTTCTAACAAATGGTTTGGAATCTGTCGTAATCATAGAGTGTTCCAGCACAGAAACAGCACATTGGCCCCGCTAAGTCTCTGCTGGTTTACGACTTGTAGTCTGAAAGAAGTTAAAGCCTGCAAGTGTGAAGTTATGGTGATTTTAAGATAATTATGTATATATACTCTGAGTTCTGGTAGGGAGAGTGACTTTAATTCAGAGTATGTTACAATCAGGGGTTTGTAATAATATATTAAACTAAGAGGGTTGTAATTAGTATGTTATAACAAGCGATTTGTAATGCATGTTATGAGCAATTTGTACTCGATGTATAACGGGGTTTGTAATGTGAGTGTGTAATTTGTGCTCAATTCCTGCTGGTGTCTCCTGTGGCTCTGTGGGCAGCAATCTCACCTTTGAGTCAGTAGGTTGTGGGTTCACAGATTGAACTCCAGGGAGTTAAGCACAAAAATCTAGGCCAACACTCCGGTCGAGGGAGTGCTGCGCTGTCAGAGGTGCCGTCTTTCGGATGAGACGTTAAACTGAGATGATTGGACGTAAGAGATCCCATGGGCACTATATCGAAGAAGAGCAGGGGAGTTCTCCCCGGTGTCCTGGCCAATAATTGTCCCTCAATCAACATCACTTTTTTAAAAAAAACAGATTACCTGGTCATTTATCACATTGCTGTTTGTGGGAGCTTGCTGTGCGTAAATTGGCTGCCGCGTTTCCTACATTACAACAGTGACAAGGTCCCGAAAGGCATTGTATCAATGCAAGTCTTGCATATTTAATGCGAGTGTGTTATGAGCAATGTGTGCTCAATGTATGAGAAGTGGTTTCCAATGAGGGTGTTGTTCCTGTATGCCTCAGAGACATGGACCATGTACAGCAGGCACCTCAAAAGCACTGGAGAGGTACCACCAACGCTGCCTCTGCAAGATCCTGCAAACCTATTGGCAGGATAAGCGCACCAACATCAGTGTTCTCGCTCAGGCCAACATCCCCAGCATCGAAGCTCTGACCACGCTCGATCAGCTCCAATGGACGGGTCACATTGTCCGCATGCCCGATACGAGACTCCCAAAACAAGTGCTTTACTCGGAACTCCGACACGGCAAGAGAGCCTCAGGTGGGCAGAGGAAACGCTTCAAGGACACCCTCAAAGCCTCCTTGAAAAAGTGCAACATCCCCACCGACACCTGGGAATCTCTGGCCCAAGACCGCACAAAGTGGAGGAGAAGCATCCGGGAAGGCGCCGAACACCTCGAGTCTCTTCGCCGGGAGCAAGCGGAAGCCAAGCGCAGGCAGCACAAGGAGCGCACGTCAACCCAAGCACCCCACCCACCCGCCCCTTCAACCACCGTCTGCCCCACCTGTGACAGAGACTGTAGGTCCCGCATCGGACTCATCAGTCACCTGCGAACTCATTGTTAGTGTGGAAGCAAGTCATCCTCGGTTCCGAGGGACTGCCTAAGAAGAAGAATGAGGGTGTTGTAATGAGAGCATATTACAGTGAGGGTGTTGTAATCACACTATGTTCTACCCTTAGATCTGGCTTGTAATGATGAGTTTGAGGACTGACTGCATTAAAATCTGATTTTGTATAATTATTAGAATGCAATGTAACAATGTAAAATTAAATGTAAATTCAAAGGTTCCTGTCATTCTCCACAGTACAGCTCACTATTTGTGGTACATTACGATCTAATCGAGGGGGTTATAGTGATTAAAGGAGTTGATAGGGTGGATAGAGATCGAGAAACTATTTCCTCTGGTGGGCGGGGAGTCCAGAACAAAGGGGGCATCACCTTAAATTAGAGCCAGGCCATTCAGGGGTGATGTCGGAAAGCATTTCTTCACACAGGGTAGCGGAAATCTGGAACTCTCTTTCCCCCCCCCCCCCCCCCCAAAAAAAAAAGCTGTTGAGGCTGGGGGTCAGTTAGAGTCATAACGGCACAGAAGGAGGCCATTCGGCCCAGTGAGTCCGAGCCGGCTCTCTGTAGAGCAATCCAGTCAGTCCCATTCCCCCGCTCTATCCCCGTAGCCCTGCAAGTTTATTTACCTCAAGTGCCTATCCAATCTCCCCTTCAAAACATTGAGTGTCTCCGCTTCCACCACTTCCGTCGGCAGCGAGTTCCAGGTCATCACCATTCGCTGCGTAAAAAAGTTTTCCCTCGCATCCCCCCCACCCCGCATCTCTTGCCCAAAACCATAAATCTGTGTCCCCTGGTTCCTGTACCATCAACTAGTGGGAACAGCCAATCCCCGTCTCGCCTATCCAAACCCGTCATAATCTTGCAGTTCAAAATTTCAAGGCTGAGATCGATTTACAGTGCAGCACTCCCTCAGTACTGCCCTTCCGACAGTAAACATAGAAGATAGGAGCAGGAGTAGGCCATTCGGCCCCTCGAGCCTGTTCCGCCATTTAATGAGATCATGGCTGATCATCCAAATTCAGTACCCTGTCCCTGCTTTCTCCCCATATCCCTTGATCCCTTTAGCCTTAAGAAATATATCCAACTCCTTCTTGAATATATTTAATAAGTTGGCCTCAACTGCTTTCTGTGGTAGAGAATTCCACAGGTTCACCACTCTCTGGGTGAAGAAATTCCTCCTCATCTCAGTCCTAAATGGCTTACCCCTTATCCTTAGACTGTGACCCCTGGTTCTGGACTCCCCGGCCATCGGGAACATCCTTCCTGCATCTAGTCTGCCTAGTCCTGTTAGAATTTTATAAGTTTCAATGAGATCACACCTCATTCTTCTAAACTCTAGCGAATATAAGCCTAATCAACTCAATCTCTCTTCATACATCATTCCTGCCATCCTAGGTATGTCTGCTGAATATTCGCTGCACTCCCTCCATGGCAAGAACATCCTTAGATAAGGTGACCAAAACTGCACACAATACTCAAGGTGTGGTCTCACCAAGGCCCTGTACAACTGCAGCAAGACATCCTTGCTCCTGTACTCGAATCCTCTCGCTATGAAGGCCAACATACCATTTGCCTTCTTAACCGCCTGCTGCCCCTGCATGCTTACCTTCAGCGACTGGTGCACAAGGACACCCAGGTCTCATTGCACTTGCCCTTTTCCCAATCTATTGCCGTTCAGATAATAATCTGCCTTCCTGTTTTTGCCACCAAAGTGGATAACCTCGCATTTATCCACATTATACTGCATCTGCCCAATCACCCAACCTGTCCAAATCATACTGGAGTTTCTCTGCATCCTCCTCACAGCACACACGCCCACCCAGCTTTGCGTCGTCTGCAAACTGGGAGATATTACATCTAGTTCCCTCATCTAGATCATTAATATATATTGTGAATAGCTGGGGTCCTAGCACCGATCCCTGTGGTACTCCATTAGTCACTGCCTGTCACTCGGAAAAAGACCTGTTTATTCCAACTCTTTGCTTCCTGTCTGCCAACCAGTTCTCTATCCAAGTCAGTACCTTACCCCCAATCCCATGTGCTTTAACTTTGCACGCTAATCTCTTATGCGGGACCTTATCAAAAGTCTTCTGAAAGTCCAAATACACCACATCCACTGGTTCTCCCTTATCTATTCTACCAGTTACATCCTCAAAAAATTCCAGTAATCAAGCATGATTTACCGTTTGTAAATCCATGTTGACTTTGTCCGATCCTGTCACTGTTTTCCAAGTGCTCTGCTATTCCATCTTTTATAATGGACTCTAGCATTTCCCCCACTACCGATGTCAGGCTTACCAGTCTATAATTCCCCGTTTTCTCTCCACCACCTTTTTTGAATAGTGGGGTAACATTAGCTAACCTCCAATCCATGGGAACTGTTCCAGAGTCTATAGAATTTCGGAAGATGACCAGCAATGCATCTACTATTTCTAGGGCCACTTCCTTAAGTACCCTAGGATGTAGATTATCAGACCCTGGGGATTTATCGGCCTTCAATTCCGTCAATTTCCCTAACACCATTTCCCTACAAATACTGATTTCATTCAATTCCTCCCTCTCATTAGACCCAATGTTCCCCGAAATCTCTGGACGGTTATTTGTGTCCTTCTTTGTGAAGACAGAACCAAAGTATGTATTTAATTGGTCTGCCATTTCTTTGTTCCCCATTATAAATTCCCCTGATTCTGACTGCAAGGGACCTATGCTTGACTTCACCAATCTTTTTCTCTTCACATATCTGTAGAAGCTTTTACAGTCAGTTTTTATGTTCCCTGCAAGCTTACTCGCATATTCTATTTTCCGCCTCTTAATTAATCCCTTTGTCCTCCTTTGCTGAATCCTAAACTGCTCCCAATCCTCAGTTTTGCTGCTTTTTCTGGCCAATTTATATGTCCTCTCCTTGGATCTTATGCTATCCCTAATTTCCCTTGTTAGCCACGTTTGAGTCACCTTTTTTGTTTTTTTATGCCAGTGCAGCGCTCCCTCAGTACTGCCCCTCCGACAGTGCAGCGCTCCCTCAGTACTGCCCCTCCGACAGTGCAGCGCTCCCTCAGTACTGCCCCTCCGACAGTGCAGCGCTCCCTCAGTACTGCCCCTCCGACAGTGCAGCGCTCCCTCAGTACTGCCCCTCCGACAGTGCAGCGCTCCCTCAGTACTGCCCCTCCGACAGTGCAGCGCTCCCTCAGTACTGCCCCTCCGACAGTGCAGGGCTCCCTCAGTACTGCCCCTCCGACAGTGCAGGGCTCCCTCAGTACTGCCCCTCCGACAGTGCAGGGCTCCCTCAGTACTGCCCCTCCGACAGTGCAGGGCTCCCTCAGTACTGCCCCTCCGACAGTGCAGGGCTCCCTCAGTACTGCCCCTCCGACAGTGCAGGGCTCCCTCAGTACTGCCCCTCCGACAGTGCAGGGCTCCCTCAGTACTGCCCCTCCGACAGTGCAGGGCTCCCTCAGTACTGCCCCTCCGACAGTGCAGGGCTCCCTCAGTACTGCCCCTCCGACAGTGCAGGGCTCCCTCAGTACTGCCCCTCCGACAGTGCAGGGCTCCCTCAGTACTGCCCCTCCGACAGTGCAGGGCTCCCTCAGTACTGCCCCTCCGACAGTGCAGGGCTCCCTCAGTACTGCCCCTCCGACAGTGCAGGGCTCCCTCAGTACTGCCCCTCCGACAGTGCAGGGCTCCCTCAGTACTGCCCCTCCGACAGTGCAGGGCTCCCTCAGTACTGCCCCTCCGACAGTGCAGGGCTCCCTCAGTACTGCCCCTCCGACAGTGCAGGGCTCCCTCAGTACTGCCCCTCCGACAGTGCAGGGCTCCCTCAGTACTGCCCCTCCGACAGTGCAGGGCTCCCTCAGTACTGCCCCTCCGACAGTGCAGGGCTCCCTCAGTACTGCCCCTCCGACAGTGCAGGGCTCCCTCAGTACTGCCCCTCCGACAGTGCAGGGCTCCCTCAGTACTGCCCCTCCGACAGTGCAGGGCTCCCTCAGTACTGCCCCTCCGACAGTGCAGGGCTCCCTCAGTACTGCCCCTCCGACAGTGCAGGGCTCCCTCAGTACTGCCCCTCCGACAGTGCAGGGCTCCCTCAGTACTGCCCCTCCGACAGTGCAGGGCTCCCTCAGTACTGCCCCTCCGACAGTGCAGGGCTCCCTCAGTACTGCCCCTCCGACAGTGCAGGGCTCCCTCAGTACTGCCCCTCCGACAGTGCAGGGCTCCCTCAGTACTGCCCCTCCGACAGTGCAGGGCTCCCTCAGTACTGCCCCTCCGACAGTGCAGGGCTCCCTCAGTACTGCCCCTCCGACAGTGCAGGGCTCCCTCAGTACTGCCCCTCCGACAGTGCAGGGCTCCCTCAGTACTGCCCCTCCGACAGTGCAGGGCTCCCTCAGTACTGCCCCTCCGACAGTGCAGGGCTCCCTCAGTACTGCCCCTCCGACAGTGCAGGGCTCCCTCAGTACTGCCCCTCCGACAGTGCAGGGCTCCCTCAGTACTGCCCCTCCGACAGTGCAGGGCTCCCTCAGTACTGCCCCTCCGACAGTGCAGGGCTCCCTCAGTACTGCCCCTCCGACAGTGCAGGGCTCCCTCAGTACTGCCCCTCCGACAGTGCAGGGCTCCCTCAGTACTGCCCCTCCGACAGTGCAGGGCTCCCTCAGTACTGCCCCTCCGACAGTGCAGCGCTCCCTCAGTACTGCCCCTCCGACAGTGCAGCGCTCCCTCAGTACTGCCCCTCCGACAGTGCAGCGCTCCAACAGTGCAGCCCCTCCGACAGTGCAGCGCTCCAACAGTGCAGCCCCTCCAACAGTGCAGCGCTCCAACAGTGCAGCCCCTCCGACAGTGCAGCGCTCCCTCAGTACTGACCTTCCGACAGTGCAGCGTTCCCTCAGTACTGCCCCTCCAACAGTGCAGCCCCTCCAACAGTGCAGCGCTCCCTCAGTACTGACCTTCCGACAGTGCAGCGCTCCCTCAGTACTGCCCCTCCGACAGTGCAGCGCTCCCTCAGTACTGCCCCTCCGACAGTGCAGCGCTCCCTCAGTACTGACCCTCCGACAGTGCAGCACTCCCACAGTACTGCCCCTCCGACAGTGCAGCGCTCCCTCAGTACTGACCCTCCGACAGTGCAGCACTCCCACAGTACTGCCCCTCCGACAGTGCAGCGCTCCCTCAGTACTGACCTTCCGACAGTGCAGCGCTCCCTCAGTACTGGTACTGTCGGCTCTAGATTACAGGACATGAGTCTCTGGAATATGGGGGTGGGTCTTGAACCCGTGCCCTTCTGATTCAGAGGTGAGAGGGAGAGAGAGCGCTACCCACTGAGCCACGGCTGTGGCCTGTATTTGTATGTTGAATAATCTAAAGATAACCGACCGTCATTTTTAAGCTGTCCAGTGAGCAGACACTGATCACGTGATCCAGCTCCAGCTGACAGGTTTTGTCAAACGGGACAACTTTGCCAGATGTCCAGAGCTATTTTGGACTAGGTAAGGGGTTTTAATCTCCGCGGGGTGGGAGAGTGTCTAATGTTCCTCTGCATGCTATTTCAAGGCGGGTATTTAACAGTTTTATTTTTAATAGGTTGGCGGCTGCATTGAACTCAAAGACAGAGGGAACTGTACGCAGCCACTGTCCGCACTCAACTACCAGAGAGAATGAAACATCGGCTTCACTGAGAGGTGGAAATCCCAGAAAAGGGGAGATGGACAGAGAGAGTCAGAACTTAGAGAGAGATGGAGAGTCAGAAATTATAAGCAGATTAACGGATTAGAAATTAGAGAGAGAGAGAGGAATCAGAGAGAGAAAGGAATCAGACATTAGGGAGATTGAGAGAAAGGGATCAGGAATCAGAGCGCAAGAGAGGGGGGATCAGAAATCAGAGCGAGAGAAGGATCTGAGAGCGAGAGAGGGGGGATCAGAGAGGGAGAGCAGGAATCAGAGAGAGAGCGAGATCAGGAATCGGAGCGAGAGGGGGGGGGATCAGGAATCGGAGAGAGCGAGAGGGGGGAGCAGAGAGCGAGAGAGGGGGATCAGGAATCCGAGAGAGAGGGATCAGGAATCAGAGAGCGAGAGAGAGGGGGATCAGGGAGAGAGAGGGATCAGGAATCGGGGAGAAAGGGGGATCAGGAATCAGAGAGCGAGAGAGGAGGATCAGGAATCAGAGAGCGAGGGGGATCAGAGAGCGAGAGAGAGGGATCAGGAATCAGAGAGCGAGAGAGAGGGATCAGGAATCAGAGAGCGAGAGAGGGGGATCAGGAATCAGAGAGCGAGAGAGAGGGATCAGGAATCAGAGAGCAAGAGAGGGGGATCAGGAATCAGAGAGCGAGAGAGAGGGGGATCAGGGAGAGAGAGGGATCAGGAATCGGGGAGAAAGGGGGATCAGGAATCAGAGAGCGAGAGAGGAGGATCAGGAATCAGAGAGCGAGGGGGATCAGAGAGCGAGAGAGAGGGATCAGGAATCAGAGAGCGAGAGAGAGGGATCAGGAATCAGAGAGCGAGAGAGGGGGATCAGGAATCAGAGAGCGAGAGAGAGGGGGATCAGGGAGAGAGAGGGATCCGGAATCAGGGAGAGAGGGGGATCAGGAATCCGAGAGCGAGAGAGGAGGATCAGGAATCAGAGAGCGAGAGAGGGGGGGATCAGAGAGCGAGAGAGAGGGATCAGGAATCCGAGAGAGAGGGATCAGGAATCAGGGAGAGAGAGGGATCAGGAATCAGGGAGAGAGAGGGATCAGGAATCGGGGGAGAGAGAGGGGGATCAGGAATCGGGGGAGAGAGAGGGGGATCAGGAATCGGGGGAGAGAGAGGGGGATCAGGAATCGGGGAGAGAGGGATCAGCAATCGGAGAGAGAGGGATCAGGAATCTGGGGAGAGAGAGGGGGGATCAGGAATCAGGGAGAGAGAGGGATCAGGAATCAGGGAGAGAGAGGGATCAGGAACCGGGGGAGAGAGAGGGGGATCAGGAATCAAAGAGGAGAGAGGAGTGTATCAAATCGTGGATTGGAAGAAATAATAGTCTGTTACGGGTTCCCTAGCTGAGCAGTTTGCCTAAGTTGATGACATAGAAGGATTTCAGTCATGTCAGAAAGAGAGTTGTACAGAGAGCTGAATTACGAGGTCAGAACACAAAAATAGGCCTTCGAGTGGGCCGATAAGGGATGCAGCAAGGAGCCTTAAAGATAAACAAGCAGTCTACGAGAGGGCAACAAGACATTTAGAACAGAGATAGGGAAATAGCTGACCTCAGCAAGATGGGAGGGGGTGGAGGGCTGTCAGAGGCCCCCTCTCCCTTGTAATTGGACTATGGGATGGGTAAAAATGATCGACACCAGGCATCCACCAGCCCATCGACATAAGGTATAAAAACGGGCGACTGAGAGAGGAAGGCAGGCAGTTAGGAGGTGAAGGCTTCTCCGAGGTGGATGCAGGCTGGCTACGGCCTCACACCTTGGTCAAGTTTAGCCTCTGAGGTGGATCAATGCTGACTGACGGCCTGATCAGGAATCAGAGAGAGAGAGGGATCAGGAATCAGAGAGAGAGAGAACGGGATCAGGAATCAGAGAGAGAGAGAACGGGATCAGGAATCAGAGAGAGAGAGAGAAGGGAGGATCAAGAATCGGAGAGAGAGAGAGAGAGAGAGGGGGATCAGGAATCAGAGGGGATCCGGGATCAGAGAGAGGGATCCGGAATCAGAGAGGGGGATCCGGAATCAGAGAGGGGGATCCGGAATCAGAGAGAGAGAGAGAGAGAGAGAGAGGGGGATCAGGAATCAGAGAGAGAGAGAACGGGATCAGGAATCAGAGAGAGAGAGAACGGGATCAGGAATCAGAGAGAGAGAGAAGGGAGGATCAAGAATCGGGGAGAGAGAGAGAGAGGGATCAGGAATCAGAGGGGATCCGGAATCAGAGAGGGGGATCCGGAATCAGAGAGAGAGAGAGAGAGAGGGGGATCAGGAATCAGAGAGAGAGAGAGCGAGATCAGGAATCGGAGAGAGAGAGAGAGAGGGATCAGGAATCAGAGAGAGGGGGATCAGGAATCAGAGGGAATCAGGAATCAGAGAGAGGGGGATCAGGAATCAGAGGGAATCACGAATCAGAGAGAGAGGGATCAGGAATCAGAGAGAGAGAGAGGGATCAGGAATCAGAGAGAGAGAGAGAGAGAGAGAGGGATCAGGAATCAGAGAGAGAGGGATCAGGAATCAGAGAGAGAGAGAGGGATCAGGAATCAGAGAGAGAGAGGGATCAGGAATCAGAGAGAGAGAGGGATCAGGAATCAGAGAGAGAGAGCGGGATCAGGAATCGGAGAGGGAGAGGGATCAGGAATCGGAGAGAGAGAGGGATCAGGAATCGGAGAGAGAGAGAGAGAGGGATCAGGAATCGGAGAGAGAGAGAGAGGGATCAGGAATCAGAGAGAGAGAGAGAGAGAGAGAGAGTGGGATCAGGAATCGGAGAGACAGAGAGAGAGAGTGGGATCAGGAATCGGAGAGAGAGAGAGAGAGAGAGAGAGAGGGGGATCAGGAATCAGAGAGAGAGAGAGAGGGATCAGGAATCAGAGAGAGAGAGAGGGAGGGATCAGGAATCAGAGAGAGAGAGGGAGGGATCAGGAATCAGAGAGAGAGAGGGATCAGGAATCAGAGAGAGGGATCAGGAATCAGAGAGAGAGGGAGGGATCAGGAATCAGAGAGAGAGAGGGAGGGATCAGGAATCAGAGAGAGAGGGAGGGATCAGGAATCAGAGAGAGAGAGAGAGAGGGATCAGGAATCAGAGAGAGAGAGGGATCAGGAATCGGGGAGAGAGAGAGGGGATCAGGAATCAGAGAGAGAGAGAGGGAGGGATCAGGAATCAGAGAGAGAGAGAGAGAGGGATCAGGAATCAGAGAGAGAGAGAGAGGGATCAGGAATCAGAGAGAGAGAGGGATCAGGAATCGGGGAGAGAGAGAGGGGATCAGGAATCAGAGAGCGAGAGAACGGGATCAGGAATCAGAGAGAGAGAGAACGGGATCAGGAATCAGAGAGAGAGAAGGGAGGATCAAGAATCGGAGAGAGAGAGAGAGAGAGGGATCAGGAATCAGAGGGGATCCGGGATCAGAGAGAGGGATCCGGAATCAGAGAGGGGGATCCGGAATCAGAGAGGGGGATCCGGAATCAGAGAGAGAGAGAGAGAGAGAGAGAACGGGATCAGGAATCAGAGAGAGAGAGAACGGGATCAGGAATCAGAGAGAGAGAAGGGAGGATCAAGAATCGGAGAGAGAGAGAGAGGGATCAGGAATCAGAGGGGATCCGGAATCAGAGAGGGGGATCCGGAATCAGAGAGAGAGAGAGAGAGAGAGAGAGGGGGATCAGGAATCAGAGAGAGAGAGAGCGAGATCAGGAATCAGAGAGAGAGAAGGGAGGATCAAGAATCGGAGAGAGAGAGAGAGGGATCAGGAATCAGAGGGGATCCGGAATCAGAGAGGGGGATCCGGAATCAGAGAGAGAGAGAGAGAGAGAGAGAGGGGGATCAGGAATCAGAGAGAGAGAGAGCGAGATCAGGAATCGGAGAGAGAGAGAGAGAGGGATCAGGAATCAGAGGGAATCAGGAATCAGAGCGAGGGGGATCAGGAATCAGAGGGAATCAGGAATCAGAGAGAGAGGGATCAGGAATCAGGAATCAGAGAGCGAGAGAGAGAGAGGGATCAGGAATCAGAGAGAGAGAGAGAGAGAGAGGGATCAGGAATCAGAGAGAGAGAGAGGGATCAGGAATCAGAGAGAGAGAGGGATCAGGAATCAGAGAGAGAGAGCGGGATCAGGAATCGGAGAGAGAGGGATCAGGAATCGGAGAGGGAGAGGGATCAGGAATCGGAGAGAGAGAGAGAGAGGGATCAGGAATCGGAGAGAGAGAGAGAGGGATCAGGAATCGGAGAGAGAGAGAGAGAGAGAGAGGGATCAGGAATCAGAGAGAGAGAGAGAGAGAGAGAGAGTGGGATCAGGAATCAGAGAGAGAGGGAGGGATCAGGAATCAGAGAGAGAGAGAGAGGGATCAGGAATCAGAGAGAGAGAGGGATCAGGAATCGGGGAGAGAGAGAGGGGATCAGGAATCAGAGAGAGAGAGAGGGAGGGATCAGGAATCAGAGAGAGAGAGAGAGGGATCAGGAATCAGAGAGAGAGAGGGATCAGGAATCGGGGAGAGAGAGAGGGGATCAGGAATCAGAGAGCGAGAGAACGGGATCAGGAATCAGAGAGAGAGAGAACGGGATCAGGAATCAGAGAGAGAGAAGGGAGGATCAAGAATCGGAGAGAGAGAGAGAGAGAGGGATCAGGAATCAGAGGGGATCCGGGATCAGAGAGAGGGATCCGGAATCAGAGAGGGGGATCCGGAATCAGAGAGGGGGATCCGGAATCAGAGAGAGAGAGAGAGAGAGAGAGAACGGGATCAGGAATCAGAGAGAGAGAGAACGGGATCAGGAATCAGAGAGAGAGAAGGGAGGATCAAGAATCGGAGAGAGAGAGAGAGGGATCAGGAATCAGAGGGGATCCGGAATCAGAGAGGGGGATCCGGAATCAGAGAGAGAGAGAGAGAGAGAGAGAGGGGGATCAGGAATCAGAGAGAGAGAGAGCGAGATCAGGAATCGGAGAGAGAGAGAGAGAGGGATCAGGAATCAGAGGGAATCAGGAATCAGAGCGAGGGGGATCAGGAATCAGAGGGAATCAGGAATCAGAGAGAGAGGGATCAGGAATCAGGAATCAGAGAGCGAGAGAGAGAGAGGGATCAGGAATCAGAGAGAGAGAGAGAGAGAGGGATCAGGAATCAGAGAGAGAGAGAGAGGGATCAGGAATCAGAGAGAGAGAGGGATCAGGAATCAGAGAGAGAGAGCGGGATCAGGAATCGGAGAGAGAGAGGGATCAGGAATCGGAGAGGGAGAGGGATCAGGAATCGGAGAGAGAGAGAGAGAGGGATCAGGAATCGGAGAGAGAGAGAGAGGGATCAGGAATCGGAGAGAGAGAGAGAGAGAGAGAGGGATCAGGAATCAGAGAGAGAGAGAGAGAGAGAGAGAGTGGGATCAGGAATCGGAGAGACAGAGAGAGAGAGTGGGATCAGGAATCGGAGAGAGAGAGAGAGAGAGAGAGAGGGGGATCAGGAATCAGAGAGAGAGAGGGATCAGGAATCAGAGAGAGAGAGAGAGAGGGATCAGGAATCAGAGAGAGAGAGGGAGGGATCAGGAATCAGAGAGAGAGAGGGAGGGATCAGGAATCAGAGAGAGAGAGGGATCAGGAATCAGAGAGAGAGGGAGGGATCAGGAATCAGAGAGAGAGAGAGGGAGGGATCAGGAATCAGAGAGAGAGAGAGAGGGATCAGGAATCAGAGAGAGCGAGAGGGGGGAGCAGAGAGCGAGAGAGGGGGATCAGGAATCCGAGAGAGAGGGATCAGGAATCAGAGAGCGAGAGAGAGGGGGATCAGGGAGAGAGAGGGATCAGGAATCGGGGAGAAAGGGGGATCAGGAATCAGAGAGCGAGAGAGGAGGATCAGGAATCAGAGAGCGAGGGGGATCAGAGAGCGAGAGAGAGGGATCAGGAATCAGAGAGCGAGAGAGAGGGATCAGGAATCAGAGAGCGAGAGAGGGGGATCAGGAATCAGAGAGCGAGAGAGAGGGGGATCAGGGAGAGAGAGGGATCAGGAATCGGGGAGAAAGGGGGATCAGGAATCAGAGAGCGAGAGAGGAGGATCAGGAATCAGAGAGCGAGGGGGATCAGAGAGCGAGAGAGAGGGATCAGGAATCAGAGAGCGAGAGAGAGGGATCAGGAATCAGAGAGCGAGAGAGGGGGATCAGGAATCAGAGAGCGAGAGAGAGGGGGATCAGGGAGAGAGAGGGATCAGGAATCGGGGAGAAAGGGGGATCAGGAATCAGAGAGCGAGAGAGGAGGATCAGGAATCAGAGAGCGAGGGGGATCAGAGAGCGAGAGAGAGGGATCAGGAATCAGAGAGCGAGAGAGAGGGATCAGGAATCAGAGAGCGAGAGAGGGGGATCAGGAATCAGAGAGCGAGAGAGAGGGGGATCAGGGAGAGAGAGGGATCCGGAATCAGGGAGAGAGGGGGATCAGGAATCCGAGAGCGAGAGAGGAGGATCAGGAATCAGAGAGCGAGAGAGGGGGGGATCAGAGAGCGAGAGAGAGGGATCAGGAATCCGAGAGAGAGGGATCAGGAATCGAGGGAGAGAGAGGGGGATCAGGAATCGGGGGAGAGAGAGCGGGATCAGGAATCGGGGAGAGAGGGATCAGCAATCGGAGAGAGAGGGATCAGGAATCTGGGGAGAGAGAGGGGGGATCAGGAATCAGGGAGAGAGAGGGATCAGGAATCAGGGAGAGAGAGGGATCAGGAACCGGGGGAGAGAGAGGGGGATCAGGAATCAAAGAGGAGAGAGGAGTGTATCAAATCGTGGATTGGAAGAAATAATAGTCTGTTACGGGTTCCCTAGCTGAGCAGTTTGCCTAAGTTGATGACATAGAAGGATTTCAGTCATGTCAGAAAGAGAGTTGTACAGAGAGCTGAATTACGAGGTCAGAACACAAAAATAGGCCTTCGAGTGGGCCGATAAGGGATGCAGCAAGGAGCCTTAAAGATAAACAAGCAGTCTACGAGAGGGCAACAAGACATTTAGAACAGAGATAGGGAAATAGCTGACCTCAGCAAGATGGGAGGGGGTGGAGGGCTGTCAGAGGCCCCCTCTCCCTTGTAATTGGACTATGGGATGGGTAAAAATGATCGACACCAGGCATCCACCAGCCCATCGACATAAGGTATAAAAACGGGCGACTGAGAGAGGAAGGCAGGCAGTTAGGAGGTGAAGGCTTCTCCGAGGTGGATGCAGGCTGGCTACAGCCTCACACCTTGGTCAAGTTTAGCCTCTGAGGTGGATCAATGCTGACTGACGGCCTGATCAGGAATCAGAGAGAGAGAGGGATCAGGAATCAGAGAGAGAGAGAACGGGATCAGGAATCAGAGAGAGAGAGAACGGGATCAGGAATCAGAGAGAGAGAGAAGGGAGGATCAAGAACCGGAGAGAGAGAGAGAGAGAGAGGGGGATCAGGAATCAGAGGGGATCCGGGATCAGAGAGAGGGATCCGGAATCAGAGAGGGGGATCCGGAATCAGAGAGGGGGATCCGGAATCAGAGAGAGAGAGAGAGAGAGAGAGAGAGAGAGGGGGATCAGGAATCAGAGAGAGAGAGAACGGGATCAGGAATCAGAGAGAGAGAGAACGGGATCAGGAATCAGAGAGAGAGAAGGGAGGATCAAGAATCGGAGAGAGAGAGAGAGGGATCAGGAATCAGAGGGGATCCGGAATCAGAGAGGGGGATCCGGAATCAGAGAGAGAGAGAGAGAGAGAGAGAGGGGGATCAGGAATCAGAGAGAGAGAGAGCGAGATCAGGAATCGGAGAGAGAGAGAGAGAGGGATCAGGAATCAGAGAGAGGGGGATCAGGAATCAGAGGGAATCAGGAATCAGAGAGAGGGGGATCAGGAATCAGAGGGAATCACGAATCAGAGAGAGAGGGATCAGGAATCAGGAATCAGAGAGCGAGAGAGAGAGAGGGATCAGGAATCAGAGAGAGAGAGAGAGAGAGAGGGATCAGGAATCAGAGAGAGAGGGATCAGGAATCAGAGAGAGAGAGAGGGATCAGGAATCGGAGAGAGAGAGAGGGATCAGGAATCAGAGAGAGAGAGAGGGATCAGGAATCAGAGAGAGAGAGCGGGATCAGGAATCGGAGAGAGAGAGGGATCAGGAATCGGAGAGGGAGAGGGATCAGGAATCGGAGAGAGAGAGGGATCAGGAATCGGAGAGAGAGAGAGAGAGGGATCAGGAATCGGAGAGAGAGAGAGGGATCAGGAATCAGAGAGAGAGAGAGAGAGAGAGAGTGGGATCAGGAATCGGAGAGACAGAGAGAGAGAGTGGGATCAGGAATCGGAGAGAGAGAGAGAGAGAGAGAGAGGGGGATCAGGAATCAGAGAGAGAGAGAGAGAGGGATCAGGAATCAGAGAGCGAGAGAGGGAGGGATCAGGAATCAGAGAGAGAGAGGGAGGGATCAGGAATCAGAGAGAGAGAGGGATCAGGAATCAGAGAGAGGGATCAGGAATCAGAGAGAGAGGGAGGGATCAGGAATCAGAGAGAGGGAGGGAGGGATCAGGAATCAGAGAGAGAGAGAACGGGATCAGGAATCAGAGAGAGAGAAGGGAGGATCAAGAATCGGAGAGAGAGAGAGAGGGATCAGGAATCAGAGGGGATCCGGAATCAGAGAGGGGGATCCGGAATCAGAGAGAGAGAGAGAGAGAGAGGGGGATCAGGAATCAGAGAGAGAGAGAGCGAGATCAGGAATCGGAGAGAGAGAGAGAGAGGGATCAGGAATCAGAGAGAGGGGGATCAGGAATCAGAGGGAATCACGAATCAGAGAGAGAGGGATCAGGAATCAGGAATCAGAGAGCGAGAGAGAGAGAGGGATCAGGAATCAGAGAGAGAGAGAGGGATCAGGAATCAGAGAGAGAGAGAGGGATCAGGAATCAGAGAGAGAGAGAGGGATCAGGAATCAGAGAGAGAGAGAGGGATCAGGAATCAGAGAGAGAGAGAGGGATCAGGAATCAGAGAGAGAGAGCGGGATCAGGAATCGGAGAGAGGGATCAGGAATCGGAGAGGGAGAGGGATCAGGAATCGGAGAGAGAGAGGGATCAGGAATCGGAGAGAGAGAGAGAGAGGGATCAGGAATCGGAGAGAGAGAGAGGGATCAGGAATCAGAGAGAGAGAGAGAGAGAGAGTGGGATCAGGAATCGGAGAGACAGAGAGAGAGAGTGGGATCAGGAATCGGAGAGAGAGAGAGAGAGGGGGATCAGGAATCAGAGAGAGAGAGAGAGAGGGATCAGGAATCAGAGAGAGAGAGAGGGAGGGATCAGGAATCAGAGAGAGAGAGGGAGGGATCAGGAATCAGAGAGAGAGAGGGATCAGGAATCAGAGAGAGGGATCAGGAATCAGAGAGAGAGGGAGGGATCAGGAATCAGAGAGAGAGGGAGGGATCAGGAATCAGAGAGAGAGAGAGAGGGATCAGGAATCAGAGAGAGAGAGGGATCAGGAATCGGGGAGAGAGAGAGGGGATCAGGAATCAGAGAGAGGGAGGGATCAGGAATCAGAGAGAGAGAGAGAGAGGGATCAGGAATCAGAGAGAGAGAGGGATCAGGAATCGGGGAGAGAGAGAGAGGATCAGGAATCAGAGAGCGAGAGAACGGGATCAGGAATCAGAGAGAGAGAGAACGGGATCAGGAATCAGAGAGAGAGAGAAGGGAGGATCAAGAATCGGAGAGAGAGAGAGAGAGAGGGGGATCAGGAATCAGAGAGAGAGAGAACGGGATCAGGAATCAGAGAGAGAGAGAACGGGATCAGGAATCAGAGAGAGAGAAGGGAGGATCAAGAATCGGAGAGAGAGAGAGAGGGATCAGGAATCAGAGGGGATCCGGAATCAGAGAGGGGGATCCGGAATCAGAGAGAGAGAGAGAGAGAGAGAGAGGGGGATCAGGAATCAGAGAGAGAGAGAGCGAGATCAGGAATCGGAGAGAGAGAGAGAGAGGGATCAGGAATCAGAGAGAGGGGGATCAGGAATCAGAGGGAATCAGGAATCAGAGAGAGGGGGATCAGGAATCAGAGGGATCAGGAATCAGGAATCAGAGAGCGAGAGAGAGAGAGGGATCAGGAATCAGAGAGAGAGAGAGAGAGAGGGATCAGGAATCAGAGAGAGAGAGAGGGATCAGGAATCAGAGAGAGAGAGAGGGATCAGGAATCAGAGAGAGAGAGCGGGATCAGGAATCGGAGAGAGAGAGAGAGAGAGAGAGAGTGGGATCAGGAATCGGAGAGACAGAGAGAGAGAGTGGGATCAGGAATCGGAGAGAGAGAGAGAGAGAGAGGGGGATCAGGAATCAGAGAGAGAGAGGGATCAGGAATCAGAGAGAGAGAGAGAGAGGGATCAGGAATCAGAGAGAGAGAGAGGGAGGGATCAGGAATCAGAGAGAGAGAGGGAGGGATCAGGAATCAGAGAGAGAGAGGGATCAGGAATCAGAGAGGGATCAGGAATCAGAGAGAGAGGGAGGGATCAGGAATCAGAGAGAGAGAGAGGGAGGGATCAGGAATCAGAGAGAGAGAGAGGGAGGGATCAGGAATCAGAGAGAGAGAGAGAGGGATCAGGAATCGGGGAGAGAGAGAGGGGATCAGGAATCAGAGAGAGAGAGAGGGAGGGATCAGGAATCAGAGAGAGAGAGAGAGGGATCAGGAATCGGGGAGAGAGAGAGGGGATCAGGAATCAGAGAGAGAGAGAGGGAGGGATCAGGAATCAGAGAGAGAGAGAGAGGGATCAGGAATCAGAGAGAGAGAGGGATCAGGAATCGGGGAGAGAGAGAGGGGATCAGGAATCAGAGAGAGAGAGAGAGAGGGATCAGGAATCAGAGAGAGAGAGAGGGATCAGGAATCAGAGAGAGAGAGGGATCAGGAATCGGGGAGAGAGAGAGGGGATCAGGAATCAGAGAGAGAGAGGGAGGGATCAGGAATCAGAGAGAGAGAGGGATCAGGAATCAGAGAGAGAGAGGGATCAGGAATCAGAGAGAGAGAGAGAGGGATCAGGAATCAGAGAGAGAGAGAGGGATCAGGAATCAGAGAGAGAGAGAGAGAGAGAGATCAGGAATCAGAGAGAGAGAGAGAGAGAGAGGGATCAGGAATCAGAGAGAGAGAGGGATCAGGAATCGGGGAGAGAGAGAGGGATCAGGAATCAGAGAGAGGGATCAGGAATCAGAGAGAGGGATCAGGAATCAGAGAGAGAGGGATCAGGAATCAGAGAGAGAGGGATCAGGAATCAGAGAGAGAGGGATCAGGAATCAGAGAGAGGGGGATCAGGAATCAGAGAGAGAGGGGGATCAGGAATCAGAGAGAGGGATCAGGAATCAGAGAGAGGGATCAGGAATTGGAGAGAGAGAGGGATCAGGAATCACAGAGAGAGGGATCAGGAATCAGAGAGAGGGATCAGGAATCAGAGAGAGAGGGATCAGGAATCAGAGAGAGAGAGAGGGATCAGGAATCGGAGAGAGAGAGAGAGGGATCAGGAATCAGAGAGAGAGGGAGAGGGATCAGGAATCAGAGAGAGAGAGAGAGGGATCAGGAATCAGAGAGAGAGGGGGATCAGGAATCAGAGAGAGAGGGGGATCAGGAATCGGAGAGAGAGGGGGATCAGGAATCGGAGAGAGAGAGAGGGATCAGGAATCAGAGAGAGAGAGGGGGATCAGGAATCAGAGAGAGTGGGGGATCAGGAATCGGAGAGAGAGAGAGGGGTATCAGGAATCGGAGAGGAGAGGCAGACAGAGAGACATACACCAATCGGGTGGAACTATATTTTCGCTTGAAAGTCAATCCTTTCAGACAGTCACCTCATTCAATATGAAGAACATTTTTATTGAAGCAACCATTTGCATTTATATCGCGCCTTTATTGTTGTAAAACGTTCCAAGGCGCTTCACAGGAGCATTAATCAAACATTTGACATCGAGCCACATAAAGAGACACGAGAACAGGTGACCAAAAGCCGCTCAAAGTGGCAAGTTTTGAGGAGCGTCTTAAAGGAGGAGAGAGTGGCGGAGAGGTTTAGGGAGGGAATTCCTGGGTGACTGATAGTAGCTATGGTGTGGAGATGAGTTGGACTATAACCTGGTGTTGTGTGACTTCTTACATGGGTGACTGAAGGCACGGCTGCCAATGCTGGTGTGAAGGGAATGGGGGATGTTCAAGAGGCCAGAATTGGAGGAGCGCAGAGATCTCGGGGTGGGGTGGGGGGTGTTGTAGGGGCTGGAGGAGGTTACAGAGAGGGAGGTGGCGAGGGCCACGGAGGGATTGGAACAGGAGGATGGGAGAGATTTAATGGAGGCGTTGCCGGAGCGAGAGCCAATGTAGGTCAGCGAGCACGGGGAGATGGGCGAATGGGCGGGTTAGGGCAAGGGCAGCAGAAACGGACGTGGTGCAGAGCAAGGAGATGGCGGGGGGGGTGAAAGGTGGGCGGCCGAAAGTTTGGCGGGTTTTAAGGAGGGGAGAGAGGCGGAGAGGTTTCGGGAGGGAATTCCAGAGCTTAGGGGCCCAGGCAGCTGAAGGCACGGCCGCCAATGGTGGAGCGAAGGGCGTGTGTGCAGGGAGGGGGAGGGGGGGGATGTTGATTTCTGGGTGATGCAGTCTTCCAAGAATTCCATGGAGTAGAGGTTGAAAGAAATGCCTGGCGTCAGAGGGAGAGAGGTTACGTCTGTTTCCCTCAGTAGATAAGGGCCTTGGATTCCCCTCGGGGCTTTTTGATCTTGTCGAAGTTCTTGTTGATGATGTCATACAAGATCGCCTTGGAGGAGATGGAGAGAGAGAGAGAGCGTGTTATTGAACGGAGATCCGTTCCGTCAAGGTTGGCCTGCCCCGGTCCACTCTACTGCGTTCAGTCGCCGAGAGGTCAACCTTTCATCAACCCAACCAGAAAACCTTCTACCCACCCTCCCTCCGACACCTCATTTCCCCCAACCCCACAGCCCTCAGTCACAGTGAGACTCACGTACTGATTCCCTCCCTCCCTCCCCTCCAGCGCCTCATTTATCGAACCCCACAGCCCTCAGTCACGCTGAGACTCACATACTGATTCCCTCCCTCCCTCCCCTCCAGCGCCTCGTTTATCGAACCCCACAGCCCTCGGTCACAGTGAGACTCACATACTGATTCCCTCCCTCCCTCCCCTCCAGCGCCTCGTTTATCGAACCCCACAGCCCTCAGTCACAGTGAGACTCACATACTGATTCCCTCCCTCCCTCCCCTCCAGTGCCTCGTTTATCGAACCCCACAGCCCTCAGTCACAGTGAGACTCACATACTGATTCCCTCCCTCCCTCCCCTCCAGTGCCTCGTTTATCGAACCCCACAGCCCTCGGTCACAGTGAGACTCACATACTGATTCCCTCCCTCCCTCCCCTCCAGTGTCTCGTTTATCGAACCCCACAGGCCTCAGTCACAGTGAGACTCACATACTGATTCCCTCCCTCCCTCCCCTCCAGTGCCTCGTTTATCGAACCCCACAGCCCTCAGTCACAGTGAGACTCACATACTGATTCCCTCCCTCCCTCCCTCCCTCCCCTCCAGTGCCTCGTTTATCGAACCCCACACCCCTTAGTCTCAGTGAGACTCACATACTGATTCCCTCCCTCCCCTCCAGTGTCTCATTTATCGAACCCCACAGCCCTCGGTCACAGTGAGACTCACATACTGATTCCCTCCCTCCCTCCCTCCCTCCCCTTCAGTGCCTCGTTTATCGAACCCCACAGTCCTCAGTCACAGTGAGACTCACATACTGATTCCCTCCCTCCCTCCCTCCCCTCCAGTGTCTTGTTTATCGAACCCCACAGCCCTCAGTCACGGTGAGACTCACATACTGATTCCCTCCCCTCCAGTGTCTCGTTTATCGAACCCCACAGCCCTCAGTCACAGTGAGACTCACATACTGATTCCCTCCCTCCCCTCCAGTGTCTCGTTTATCGAACCCCACACCCCTCAGTCACAGTGAGACTCACATACTGATTCCCTCCCTCCCTCCCCTCCAGTGTCTCGTTTATCGAACCCCACAGCCCTCAGTCTCGGTGAGACTCACATACTGATTCCTCCCTCCCTCCCCTCCAGTGCCTCGTTTATCGAACCCCACAGCCCTCAGTCTCGGTGAGAATCACATACTGATTCCCTCCCTCCCTCCCTCCCCTCCAGTGTGTCGTTTATCGAACCCCACAGCCCTCAGTCACGGTGAGACTCACATACTGATTCCCTCTCTCCCTCCCCTCCAGTGCCTCGTTTATCGAACCCCACAGCCCTCAGTCACGGTGAGACTCACATACTGATTCCCTCCCTCCCTCCCTCCCTCCCTCCCCTCCAGTGTGTCGTTTATCGAACCCCACAGCCCTCAGTCACGGTGAGACTCACATACTGATTCCCTCCCTCCCCTCCAGTGTGTCGTTTATCGAACCCCTCAGTCTCAGTGAGACTCACATACTGATTCCCTCTCTCCCTCGCCTCCAGTGCCTCGTTTATCGAACCCCACAGCCCTCAGTCACGGTGAGACTCACATACTGATTCCCTCCCTCCCTCCCTCCCCTCCAGTGTGTCGTTTATCGAACCCCACAGCCCTCAGTCACAGTGAGACTCACATACTGATTCCCTCCCTCCCTCCCCTCCAGTGCCTCGTTTATCGAATCCCACAGCCCTCAGTCACAGTGAGACTCACATACTGATTTCCTCCCTCCCTCCCCTCCAGTGTCTCATTTATCGAACCCCACACCCCTCAGTCACAGTGAGACTCACATACTGATTCCCTCCCTCCCTCCCCTCCAGTGCCTCGTTTATCGAACCCCACAGCCCTCAGTCACAGAGACTCACATACTGATTCTATCCCTCCCTCCCTCCCCTCCAGTGTCTCATTTATCGAACCCCACAGCCCTCGGTCACAGTGAGACTCACATACTGATTCCCTCCCTCCCCTCCAGTGTCTCATTTATTGAACCCCACAGCCCTCAGTCACAGTGAGACTCACATACTGATTCCCTCCCTCCCTCCCCTTCAGTGCCTCATTTATCGAACCCCACACCCCTCAGTCACAGTGAGACTCACATACTGATTCCCTCCCTCCTTCCCCTCCAGTGCCTCGTTTATCGAACCCCACACAGCCCTCAGTCACAGTGAGACTCACATACTGATTCCCTCCCTCCCCTCCAGTGCCTCGTTTATCGAATCCCACAGCCCTCAGTCACAGTGAGACTCACATACTGATTCCCTCCCTCCCCTCCAGTGCCTCGTTTATCGAACCCCACAGCCCTCAGTCACAGTGAGACTCACATACTGATTCCCTCCCTCCCTCCCCTCCAGTGCCTCGTTTATCGAACCCCACAGCCCTCAGTCACAGTGAGACTCACATACTGATTCCCTCCCTCCCCTCCAGTGCCTCGTTTATCGAATCCCACAGCCCTCAGTCACAGTGAGACTCACATACTGATTCCCTCCCTCCCCTCCCTCCCCTCCAGTGCCTCGTTTATCGAACCCCACAGCCCTCAGTCACAGTGAGACTCACATACTGATTCCTGATCTCCATCACTATCACTCGGATCTCACTGTACTGGGCCTCGTCGATCTCGTGCACCAGCTGACGATAATCATCCTGGAACCGGGAGAGAACAGGTCAATGAGACAACAACCGCCTTTGATGTAGTAAAGCGTCCCCCATAGGTGCTTGACAGGAGCGTGATCAAACAAAAAGATTGGACACTAAGCCACCTAAGGAGCCAGCAAGGGCAAGCGATCAAAAGCTCGGTCAAAGAGGCAGGTATTAAGGAGCATATTAAAGGAGGAGAGGGAGAGGCAGAGAGCCTTAGGACCTAGGGAGCTGAAGGCACGGCCGCCAATGGTGGAGCGAAGGGAATATGGGATACGCAAGAGGCCAGAATTGGTGCAGAGATCCCAGAGGGTTGTAGGGGTTGGAGGAGGTTACAGAAATAGGGAGGTGGCGAGGCCGTGGAGGGATTTGAACACAAGGATAGGATGGAGAAATTTAAAATGGAGATGTTGGTGGACCAGG
>NC_140990.1:12762633-12791813 GCF_052327205.1 Somniosus microcephalus | reverse complement strand
CTTGCTCTATCCAACGTGGACACACTCACTGACTGACACCAGCGGAATGTCATCTGAAATAGCAGCTCGAGCAGAGCAGCTGTTGCTTCAGCAGATCCCGAGAGAATTCAAAGAGCTATCCCTCACTCGCTCAGTAATTCCTTCTCTCGCGCCAGTTAAATCTCAGTGGGAGGAGGAGGGTCTGTGTGTGTGCGTGTATTATCTGAGGGGGGGGGGGGGGGGAAGAAAGACCCTCGAAAGGGTCTTATTCACCTCCTCCCGGTTCCAGGCCCCGTCTCCTACATTTGCCTGCGTTGAGAGCGAAACAGGGTCCGAGGTCGCTCCGCGAGAGAGGTCACTGCTGTCGTACGTCAGTCTGGTCCTACTACCCACCATTGGTCATCAGCACTGCTCTACGACCTTTAACCTTTCACCTGACCCAGATACATATCTCTCTCAATAATGCCTTTGGTTTTAAATTTATCTGTAACTATTCGATCCAGTAACTAATCTGCAGTAAATTTAGTTTCTTGTTATAGAGGTGGGGAGTTGTATTAATTGGACAGCTTTATCAAAGGGCTGGTACAGGCACAATGGGCCGAATGGCCTCCTTCTATGCTATATAAGAACAGAAGAAATAGGAGCAGGAGTCGGCCATTCGGTCCCTCGAGCCTGCTCCGCAATTCAATAAGATCATGGCTAATCGTATCTCATCTCCACTTTCCTGCACTATCCCCATATCCCTTGATTCCCTTAATATCCAAAAATCTATCGATCTCGGTCTTGAATATACTCAACGACTGAGCCTCCACAGCCCTCTGGGGTGGAGAATTCCAAAGATTCACCGCCCTCTGAGTGAAGAAATTTCTTCTCATCTCAGTCCTAAATGGCCGACCCCTTATTCCGAGACTGTGACCCCTGGTTCTAGACTCCCCAGCCAGAGGAAACATCCTCCCTGCATCTATCCTGTCGAGTCCTGTAAGAATTTTAGATGTTTCAATGAGATCCCCTCTCATTCTTCTAAACTCTAGAGAATATCGGCCTCGTCTACTCAAACTCTCCTCATTAGGACAATCCTCCCATCCCAGGAATCAGTCTGGTGAACCTTCGTTGCTCTCCCTCTATGGCAAGTATATCCTTCCTTAGGTAAGGAGACCAAAACTGCGCACAGTACTCCAGGTGTGGTCTCACCAAGGCCCTGTATAATTGCAGTAAAACGTCTTTAATCTTATACTCAAGTCTTCTTGTAATAAAGGCCAACATACCATTTGCTTTCCTAATTGCTTGCTGCACCTGCATGTTAACTTTCAGTGATTCATGTACAAGGTCACCCAGGTCCCTCTGAACACCAACATTTCCCAGTCTCTCACTATTTAAATAATACTCTGCTTTTCTATTTTTCCTACCAAAGTGGATAACTTCACATTTCTCCACATTATATTCCATTTGCCATGTTCTTGCCCACTCAGCTTGTCTATATCCCCTTGAAGTCTCCTTGCATCCTCCTCACAACTTACATTCCCACCCAGCATCAGCAAACTTGGATATATTACATTTGGTCCCCTCATCCATATAATTGATGTAGATTGTGAATAGCTGAGGCCCAAGCACTGATCCTTGCGGTACCCCACTAGTTACAGCCTGCCAAACCGAAAATGACCCGTTTATTCCTACTCTCTGTTTTCTGTCCGTTAACCAATCCTCAATCCATGCTAGTATATTACCCCCAATCCCACGGGCCCTAATTTTGCTTAATAACCTCATGTGGCACCTTATCGAATGCCTTCTGAAAATCCAAATACACCACATCCACTGGTTCCCCCTTATCTATTCTGGTAGTTACAACCTCAAAAAACTCAAAACAGATTGGTCAAACACAATTTCCCTTTCATATATCCGTGTTGACTGCCCAATCCTATTATTATTTTCTAAGTGCCCTGTTACCATGTCCTTAATAATAGATTCTAGCAATTTACCGACTACTGATGTCAGGCTAACTGGTCTGTAGTCTATCGTTCCATAATCATTCTAAGGGAACATGGGCATCACTGATCAGGACTGGCTCTTACTGACCATCATAGGCTCACAGGAGGAAGGCCATTCGGCCCCTCGAGCCTGTTCCGCCCATTCCATTAGGTCGTGGCTGACCTGTATCGTAACTCCATCTACCCACCTTGGTTCCATGACCCTTAATCCTCTAGCTGCCCCTTTGAGAAGGTGGTGGTGAGCCGCCTTCTTGAACCGCTGCAGTCCGTGTGGTGAAGGTGCTCCCGCAGTGCTGTTAGGGACGGAGTTCCATGATTTGGACCCAGCGACGATGAAGGAACGGCTGATATATTTCCAAGTAAGGACGGCGTGTGTGTGTGTGTGTGACTCGGAGGGGAGGAACTTGCAGGTGGTGGTGTTCTCATTGCACTTGTCCTTCTAGGTGGTGGAGGAGGGCAGGAATGACGTATGGAGAGATTGAGTCGAGAGGGTTCGAGTACAGGAGCAAGGATGTCTTGCTGCAGTTGTACAGGGCCTTGGTGAGACCACACCTTGAGTATTGTGTGCAGTTTTGGTCGCCTTATCTGAGGAAGGATGTTCTTGCCATGGAGGGAGTGCAGCGAAGATTCACCAGGCTGATACCTGGGATGGCAGGAATGACGTATGAGGAGAGATTGAGTCGATTGGGCTTATACTCGCTGGAGTTTAGAAGAATGAGAGGGGATCTCATTGAAACTTATAAAATTCTAACAGGACTAGACAGACTAGAGGCAGGAAGGATGTTCCCGATGGCGGGGAGTCCAGAACTAGGGGTCACAGTCTAAGGATAAGGGGTAAGTCATTTAGGACAGAGATGAGGAGGAATTTCTTCACCCAGAGAGTGGTGAACCTGTGGAATTCTCTACCACAGAAGGCAGTGGAGGCCAGTTCATTAAATATATTCAAGAAGGAGTTGGATATATTTCTTAAGGCTAAAGGGATCAAGGGCTATGGAGAGAATTCAGGGACAGGGTACGGAGTTTGGATGATCAGCCATGATCTCATTGAATGGCAGAGTAGGCTCGAGGGACCAAATCTTCTGTTTGGGAGGTGCTGCCAAAGAAGCCTTGGCCAGGGTGCGTGGGGACGGGAGTCGTGTGTAGGCCTAGGCTGGGTAAAGGGCGGCAGGTTTCCTTCCTTCCCCTAAAGGATCATTCACCAAGCAGTTGGGGTCCTTCTTTTAAGATCGATAATCCGACAGCTTCATGATCATGTTTACCAATCCCAGTTTTTTTATTTGCAGATTTATTTAAGAACTTGAATTGAAATTCACAAATTGCCACAGTGGCGCTTGAATTGGTGTCCTCTGGCTTATTAGTTCATGTTCCTGAATTACTGGTCCAGTAATGTAACTACCACACTAACACAGCCGTAGTGAACCCTTTTTTAATAAAGTTCTCCGCCAGCTTTCTCTCCTGAAGATGCTGAGCCCAGGCTGGGACACTCTTCCATCAGCAGCATATTGACAATGGGGAGGGGGGGGGGGAAGACCAGACAGCAGGCTATTCGGCCACAGGGGGAAGACCAGACAGCAAGCTATTCGACCACGAGTGAGCCCAGACAGCAAGCTATTCGCCCACGAGTGAGCCCAGACAACAAGCTATTCGACCACGAGTGAGCCCAGACAGCAAGCTATTCGCCCACGAGTGAGCCCAGACAGCAGGCTATTCGACCACGAGTGAGCCCAGACAGCAGGCTATTCGACCACGAGTGAGCCCAGACAGCAGGCTATTCGACCACGAGTGAGCCCAGACAGCAGGCTATTCGACCACGAGTGAGCCCAGACAGCAAGCTATTCGCCCACGAGTGAGCCCAGACAGCAGGCTATTCGACCACGAGTGAGCCCAGACAGCAGGCTATTCGACCACGAGTGAGCCCAGACAGCAGGCTATTCGACCACGAGTGAGCCCAGACAGCAAGCTATTCGACCACAGGGGGAAGCCCAGACAGCAAGCTATTCGACCACGTGAGTGAGCCCAGACAGCAGGCTATTCGACCACGTGAGTGAGCCCAGACAGCAGGCTATTCGACGAGTGAGCCCAGTTGGCAAGCTATTCGACCACAGGGGGGGGAAGCCCAGACAGCAAGCTATTCGACCACGTGGGAAGCCCAGACAGCAAGCTATTCAATCACAAGGGGGAAGCTCAGACAGCAAGCTATTCGACCACGTGAGCCCAGACAGCAAACTATTCGACCACAGGGAGGAAAGCCCAGACAGCAAGCTATTTGACCACGTGAGGAAACCCAGGCAGCAATCTATTCGTCCACAGGAGAAGCCCAGACAGCAAGCTATTCGACCATGTGAGGAAACCTAGAGAGCAAGCTATTCTACCACGTGAGGAAGCCCAGACAACAAGCTATTCGACCACCTGGGGGTGTGCGCTCTCCTGCAGGGCCCAAGGGTCACCAAGGTTACAGCACAGAAGAATAGGCTATTTGACCCATGGTCCTGCTGCTGGCTCTGTGGTGGGGCAATTCACACACACAGTGCACGTTCACAGCAACGTCGATGGCAGGAGAGTTAAAGAACGAAGAAACAGGTCTGGAAATGGCCACTGAAACATCTTCTCTTCGGCCCTTTAAATGCTGCTGGGCCCCCAGCACGCCGTCCATCGGTTGCAGCCGCCCTTGAAAGACGGGTTCCAAAGAAATTTAAACAACACAATAGAGCGCCTGCCCGTTCCCAGGGGTAAGCTATTCCAGCCCAGCCTGCTCGGCTGACATATAAGGGGGGGGGGGGCGGGGAGAGAGAACACAAGAAATAGGAGCAGGAGTAGGCCAATCGGCCCCTCGAGCCTGCTCCACCATTCAATAAGATCATGGCTGATCTGATCCTAACCTCAAATCTTCTATCACTCTCCATCCCACCCGAACACATGTGATCTCCCGGGAGAGGCGAAAAACCAGATAAAAAACCCAATGGCCAATTTGGGAGAAAAAATCTGGGAAATTCCTCCGACCCATCTAGGCGATCGAAACTCTTCCAGGAGATCACTCTGTCCCTATATTTTCTACAGTACTTACCTTCTGTAAAGGCGATCACCACCCCAGCCAGGAACAGGAATAAAACCATCTCCTGAAATCTAACACAGAATTAGAACACAAGAAGTAGGAGCAGAACCAGACTACACGGCCCCTGGGCCCGCTCCGCCACCCACAGGGTCATGACCATTCCGAACCTAGACTCATGTCCAATTTCCTGCCCGCTCCCCGTAACCCTTAATTCCCTTTACTTCTAGGAAACTATCTATTTCTGTTTTAAATTTATTTAATGATGTAGCTTCCACAGCTTTCTGGGGCAGCAAATTCCACAAACCTACCACCCTCTGAGTGAAGAAGTTTCTCATCTCAGTTTTGAAAGAGCAGCCCCTTATTCTAAGATTATGCCCCCTAGTTCTAGTTTCACCCATCATTGGGAACATCCTCACCACATCCACCCGATCCAACCCCTTCACAATCTTATATGTTTCAATAAGATCGCCTCTCATTCTTCTCAACCGCTCATATGTCCATCCCCTCATCCCCGGGATTAACCGAGTGAACCTTCTTTGTACTGACTCGAGAGCAAGTATGTCTTTTCTTAAGTATGGACACCAAAACTGTACGCAGTATTCCAGGTGCGGTCTCACCAATACCTTGTATAACTGCAGCAATACCTCCCTGTTTTTATATTCTATCCCCCTAGCAATAAAAGCCAACATTCCATTGGCCTTCTTGATCATCTGCTGCACCTGCATACTAACTTTGAGTTTCGTGCACCAGGACCCCCAGATCCCTTTGTACTTCAGTACTTTCCAGTTTCTTGCCATTAAGATAATAACTTGCTCTATGATTTTTCCTGCCAAAGTGCATAACCTCACACTTTCCAGTATTATATTCCATCTGCCAAATCTCTGCCCACTTACTTAGCCTGTCTATGTCACTTTGCAGGTTTTTTATGTCCTCCTCACTCACTACTTTCCCTCCCATCTTTGTATCATCTGCAAACTTTGATATGTTACACTCGGTCCCCTCCTCCAAATCGTTAATATAGATTGTAAAGAGTTGGGGACCCAGCACTGACCCCTGCGGAACACCACTAGTTACTGATTGCCAGTCTGAGAATGAACCATTTATCCCAACTCTCTGCTTTCTGTTAGAGAGCCAATTCTCCACCAACGCCAGAATATTACCCCCAATCCTGTGATTTTTTTATCATGAGCAATAATCTTGTGTGGCACCTTGTCAAATGCCTTTTGGAAGTCTAAATACACTACGTCCACTGGTTCTCCTTTATCCACCCTGTATGTTACTTCCTCAAAGAACTCAAGCAAATTTGTCAAACATGACTTCCTCTTCAGAGCACGGGCAGGGGGCGGGGAGTCGAGACAGCGCCTTGTCACTCCCCATCTCTGCGATCCCCTCCATCCCTACAACGCTCCAAGATCTCCGTGTTCCTCCAATTCTGGCCTCCTGCTGGTCCCGGATTTTAGTCGCCCCGCCATTGGCGGCCGTGCCTTCAGCCACCTGGGGCCTGTGCTCTGTGACTGAGCTTTCGGTGCTGCCTTGGGCATCTGCTTTCCATTGGGTGGGAAGGAACGCATCGGGCCCAGCTTTCGATTCCCCCCCCCCCCCTTACATCAAACGCAAGATGCCGTCGCTGCTGGGAACCCGGAATGTCACCAGCCTGGCTTGGTGCTGTGGAAACGGGGTGGGAGCGCTCCAGACGTCTGCCTGCTGCGCTGCCAGAAACAACAAGACCAGTGGCATCTCTCTGTGCGTGTTCTCACAGCTTTTATTCGTGATAAAATTAACTCCCAGGAGCAGCGTAGAAATGTCGCTCCTGCAACCAGCACCAAAGGTTCGCAAAATTCGCAAAACATTGTCCATTGATTCGAAAAGAAACATTCTTCATGGGGGCGAGGGCGGTAAAGTGAGCTTTTGTCACGGTTTAACGCTTAATTTTCAGCCATTAATAGGTCATGATGATTACTTTACAAAGGAGATATATATATATATATTATATATACATACAAAACTTTAATACGCTGAAGTAAACTACCAGTAAAAGATCACCTTGTTAAAGTTAACAAGCACGGCATCTTGAGAGTGTGTGGGGTGGGGTGGGGGAAGGATATGAAATATGGACAAAGCCAGAATTATGGGCTGGGGGGCGGTGGCGATGGGGTGAAGGAACCTCACGGGGGGGTTGTTGGATAAGCAGGAAGCGAGGAGACAGACACCTCCCTGCCTCGCGTCAGACGGTCTGGGAGAGTGCGGGTCGGGGCGATCGCTGCACCCGCGTAGTTTGGCTAACTTCCCCGACCCCTCTCGCGCCACCACGTAAAGTCAGAGCACAACTGCCTCTGGTGCCGCAGCGGTGCAGAGACTGGAGAAGCTGGGATTGTTCTCCTTAGAGCAGAGAAGGTTAAGGGGAGATTTACTAGAATGGTACCGGGGATGAGGGACTTCAGTTAATGCGGAGAGACTGGAGAAGCTGGGATTGTTCTCCTTGGAGCAGAGAAGGTTAAGGGGAGATTTACTAGAATGGTACCAGGGATGAGGGACTTCAGTTAATGTGCAGAGACTGGAGAAGCTGGGATTGTTCTCCTTGGAGCAGAGAAGGTTAAGGGGAGATTTACTAGAATGGTACCAGGGATGAGGGACTTCAGTTAATGTGCAGAGACTGGAGAAGCTGGGATTGTTCTCCTTGGAGCAGAGAAGGTTAAGGGGAGATTTACTAGAATGGTACCGGGGATGAGGGACTTCAGTTAATGTGCAGAGACTGGAGAAGCTGGGGTTGTTCTCCTTAGAGCAGAGAAGGTTAAGAGGAGGTTTACTAGAGGCATTTAAAATGACAAAGGTTTTTGATAGAGTAAATAAGGAGAAACTGTTTCCAGTGGCAGGAGGGTCGGTAACCAGAGGACACAGATTTAAGGTGATTGGCAAAAGAACCAGAGGGGGAGGGGAGGAGAAATTTATTTACACAGCGAGTTGTTGTGATCTGGAACGTGCTGCCTGAAAGGGCGGCGGAAGCAGATTCCATTGTAACTTTCGAGAAGGAATGTACGCGGGACGGTGGCGCGATCGAGGGTCCATGCCGGAACATACTGCCTCATTCTCCTTCGGGGAATGAGGTCCCCCAATGACAGTCCTGCTCTCCGCTCCTTCAATCACCGGAAGCTCGAGACAACAGTGGCGCTGGCCTTCGTCCTGGGAGGGAGGGCAGGCGAGCGAGCATATCATCGGCGACGACTCCTCTCCCTCCACCACATCGAACACAGTCGGTGGCCGTCCCATCGCTTTAGAGAAGAGACCCCCCCCCACCCGGGGTTGCCTGTTGGGGGGGGGGGGGGGTCGGGGGTGGAGATAGATCGCGGAGGGGGAGGAGAAGGCTATTGAGCAGGAGTCGCCGCCGTCTCGACCAGGGAGGTGGGTGTGGTCGTGATTTATGTTAACCCTCGCCACGACACAACGACGTTGACACATCCCGGGACACCCCCCACCTTGGCCTGATCCCCTCTGCCCCCTCGGCAGTCTGGCCAGATCCACCTCCTCAGTTGTCTTCGCCAGTCTCCACGTTCTTGCGTTTGGGGCGGAGGTCGGGGACGCTGGTCTGGAGGTCGTCGGCGAAGTATTCGGCCAGCCGGTAATCCCAGAGACGCACTCCTCCGTCCCACTGCGGAGAGAGGACAGGAGGGGGAGGTGGAGAGAGAGAGAGGGAGAGGGAGAGGGAGAGGGAGGATTAGGAAAGAGAGACTTGCATTTATATAGCACCTTTCACAACCTCAGGATGTCCCAATGCGCTTTACAGCCAATGAAGTACTTTTGAAGTGTGGTCACTGTTGTAATGGACCTTACACTAAACATCCGTAAGACAAAGGTCCTCTACCAACCTGCCCCCGCCACACAGTACTGCCCCCCGATCATCAAAATCCATGACAAGGCTTTGGACAACGTGGACCACTTTCCATACCTCGGGAGCCTACTGTCAACAAGGGCAGACGTTGACGACGAAGTCCAACACCGCCTTCAGTGTGCCAGTGCAGCCTTCGGTCGCCTGAAGGAGAGAGTGTTTGAAGACCAGGACCTCAAACCCGGCACTAAGCTCATGGTCTACAGAGCAGCAGTGATACCTGCCCTGCTGTATGCCTCAGAGACATGGACCATGTACAGCAGGCACCTCACAGCACTGGAAAGGTACCACCAACGTTGCCTCCGCAAGATCCTGCAAATCCAGTGGCAGGATAGGGGCACCAACGTCAGTGTTCTCGCTCAGGCCAACATCCCCAGCATCGAAGTTCTGACCACGCTCAATCAGCTCCGATGGACGGGTCACATTGTCCACATGCCCGATACGAGACTCCCAAAACAAGCGCTCTACTCGGAGCTCCGGCACGGCAAGAGAGCCTCAGGTGGGCAGAGGAAACGCTTCAAGGACACCCTCAAAGCCTTCTTGAAAAAGTGCAACATCCCCACCGACACCTGGGAATCCCTGGCCCAAGACCGCACAAAGTGGAGGAGAAGCATCCGGGAAGGCGCCGAACACCTCGAGTCTCTTCGCCGGGTTCAAGCGGAAGCCAAGGGCAGGCAGCGTAAGGAGCGCACGTCAACCCAAGCACCCCACCCACCCGCCCCTTCAACCACCGTCTGCCCCACCTGTGACAGAGACTGTAGGTCCCGCATTGGACTCATCAGTCACCTGAGAACTCATTGTTAATGTGGAAGCAAGTCATCCTCGGTTCCGAGGGACTGCCTAAGAAGAATGTGGGTATCGTGGCAGCCAGTTTGTGCACAGCAAGCTCCCACAAACAGTGGTAAATGACCAGATCATCTGTTTTAGTGATGTTGGTTGAGGGATGAATCATGGCCCCAGGACAGTGGGGAGCACTCCCCCCTGCTCGTCTTCCAATAGTGGCCGTGGAGCTCATGACCTTCTGAGTCAAGCAAGACCCCCCAACTCAAACCACCTGCCCCCCCACCACCAACAGCACCCTGTCCCAGCTCAGTGCTCCCTCCCCGTCCAGCGCACTGCCCCAACACCCTCCCTCGACCTGCAGTGGTTTACTCACGGAGGTGCTGATGATCTTCTCTTCGTACGGATGCCAGCTGACGTCACGGACACAGGCCCTGTGCTCAGAGAGCTTGCTGACAATTTTACCCGTCAACACGTCGTAGACTGGGGGGGGGGGGGGGGGGGGGGGTGCGGAAAAAGAGAGAAAAATTAGGAACATGCGAACAATGACGGACAGGTGAAGACCCTCTGGTCCATCCAGCCCGTCCCACACAATTGCGATACCTTGTGTATCACAACATATACACTCTCCACCCCACCCGAAACCATGGGATCTCCTGGGAGAGGCAAAAAAAAACCAGATAAAAGACCCAGGCCAATTTGGGGAGCGGGGGGGGGGGGGGGGGGGAAAAAGAGAAGAAATCTGGTAACTTCCTCTTCCACCCATCTGGGCGATTGAAACTAGTCCAGGAGATCACTCTGGCCCTGATAATTCCCTGCAGTACCTACCTTCTGCAAGAGGTGATCTCCGCCCCAACCAGAAACAGGTCCAGGTCTTGCTTGGTGGAATTCAGCGAATCAGCATCCACCGCACGAGTGGGTAGCCTGTCCCAGAGGTCCACTATTCTCTGGGAAATGAACCACCTCCCGACACCTAACCTAGATCTCGCATTGTGCAACTTCAATTAGTGAGCCCTAGTCCTGCCTGTTTAATTGCTGGAACGCAATCTATTCACTTCACTATCTTACAAACCTCAATCAGATCACCTACAAGTCTACGTTTCTCTAAAGAGTAGCGTCCCAACTCTTTTAGCCTATCTTGATAACCAAGATGCTTTAGGCTGAGAATTAGTCTAGTGGCTCCTTCTCTGCACCCTTTCCAAAGCTTCAATATCACCCACCATGTGAGGACGCTAAAACTGGACACAGTATTCCAAGTGTGGCCTGACTAAGGTCGTCAAAGGAGGACAAAGGGATTAATTAAGAGGGGGAAAATAGAATATGAGAGTAAGCTTGCGGGGAACATAAAAACTGACTGTAAAAAGTTTTATAGATATGTGAAGAGAAAAAGATTGGTGAAGTCAAGCGTAGGTCCCTTGCAGTCAGAATCCGGGGAATTTGTAATGGGGAACAAGGAAATGGCAGACCAATTAAATACATACTTTGGTTCTGTCTTCACAAAGGAGGACACAAATAACCTCCCAGAGATGTCGGGGAACATAGGGTCTAATGAGAGGGAGGAACTGAATGAAATCAGTATTTGTAGGGAAATGGTGTTAGGAAAATTGATGGGACTGAAGGCCGATAAATCCCCAGGGCCTGATAATCTACATCCCAGGGTACTTAAGGAAGTGGCCCTAGAAATAGTAGATGCATTGCTGGTCATCTTCCAGAACTCGTTAGACTCTGGAACAGTACCCATGGATTGGAGGGTAGCTAATGTTACCCCACTATTCAAAAAAGGTGGTAGAGAAAAGGCGGGGAATTATAGACCGGTAAGCTTGACATCGGTAGTGGGGAAAATGCTAGAGTCCATTATAAAAGATGTAATAGCAGAGCACTTGGAAAGCAGTGACTGGATCGGACAAAGTCAACATGGATTTACAAAAGGTAAATCGTGCTTGACTAATCTACTGGAATTTTTTGAGGATGTAACTGGTAAAATAGATAAGGGAGAACCAGTGGATGTGGTGTATTTGGACTTTCAGAAGGCTTTCAATAAGGTCCCACATAAGAGATTAGCGTGTAAAGTTAAGGCACGTAGGATTGGGGGCAAGGTATTGACTTGGATAGAGAACTGGTTGGCAGACAGAAAGCAAAGAGTTGGAATGAACGGGTCTTTTTCCGAGTGGCAGGCAGTGACGAGTGGGGTACCGCAGGGATCGGTCCTTGGACCCCAGCTATTCACAATATATATTAATGATCTAGACAAGCGAACAAGATGTAATATCTCCAACTTTGCAGATGACACAAAGCTGGGTGGGCGTGTGTGCTGTGAGGAGGATGCCGAGAAACTCCAGGATGATTTTAGACAGGTTGGGGGATTGGGCAGAAGCATGGCTGATGCAATATAACATGGATAAATGCGAGGTTATCCACTTTGGTGGCAAAAACAGGAAGGCAGATTATCTGAATGGCAATAGATTGGGAGAAGGGGAAGTGCAACGAGGCCTGGGTGTCCTTGTGCACCAGTCGCTGAAGGTAAGCATGCAGATGCAGCAGGCGGTTAAGAAGGGAAATGGTATGTTGGCCTTCGTAGCAAGAGGGTTCGAGTACAGGAACAAGGATGTCTTGCTGCAGTTGTACAGGGCCTTGGTGAGACCACATCTGGAGTATTGTGTGCAGTTTTGGTCGCCTTATCTGAGGAAGGATGTTCTTGCCATGGAGGGAGTTCAGCGAAGATTCACCAGGCTGATACCTGGGATGGCAGGGATGACGTATGAAGAGAGATTGGGTCGATTGGGCTTATACTCGCTGGAGTTTAGATGAATGAGAGGGGATCTCATTGAAACTTATAAAATTCTAACAGGACTGGACAGATTAGATGCAGGAAGGATGTTCCCGATGGTCGGGGAGTCCAGAACCAGGGGTCACAGTCTAAGGATAAGGGGTAGGCCATTCAGGACAGAAATGAGGAGGAATTTCTTCACCCAGAGAGTGGTGAACCTGTGGAATTCTCTACCACAGAAGGCAGTAGAGGCCAATTCATTAAATATATTCAAGAAAGAGTTAGATATATTTCTTAAGGCTAAAGGGATCAAGAGGTATGGAGAGAAAGCAGGGACCGGGTACTGAATTCGGATGATCAGCCATGATCGCATTGAATGGCGGAGCAGGCTCGAGGGGCCGAATGGCCTACTCCTGCTCCTATCTTCTATGTTTCTGTTTCTATGTGTACAAAGACAAAACGGTATGTATGTCTCGTCTTATACTCAATTGTCCTATGGATTCACCTCAACACCCTATTTGCCCTAGCTATCGCTTCCCGGCTTTGCTCATGTTCCTTTAAGAATGTATGCACTAGAATGGCCAAATCTCTTTCTATCTCCTCCGTCTTTCATGCCTTTCCCTGAAGGGTGCATGAATGTTGAGCATTTGCCCGGCCCACATGCACAACACTGCACCTATCCAAGTTATACATCATTTTCCAGTCTTGAGCCCCAAACTCCCAACACTAAGATCTGCCTGAAGCAGACGAACATCTTCTACAGTTCTAACACTCGCACAGATCTTGGTATCATCTGCAAATCTGCAGATTGTGTCCCCAACACCTACATCCAGATCATTAATAAAACTAGTAAAGAGCAATGGTCCCAACACCGATCCCTGCGGGACAGCACTGGTGACCGGTCTCCAAACAGATCCAAATCCATCTAGAACTACTATTTGCCTACGTCCTGCCAGCCAGTTCTCAATCCAGCTCAATATATTGCCACGAATACCAGAGGCTTCGATCTTTTATATCAGCCTCTTGTGTGGTACCTTATCAGAAGCTTTTTGGAAATCTAAGTAGACAAGGTCTACTGGACTGCCCTCATCCACCAACTTTGTAACTTCTTCCAAAAAATACAATTAGATTTGTAAAACATGACCTTGTGGCGGAGCCACTAAGGGACTCCGATCAATTGTATATAATTCCCTTTAATGTTAGCTACAGCCTGAGTCTGCATCTTTGTTTTCACGGTTTACATGTACAGAGCACGATCACTTTAATAGCGCGGGCAAACGCGATGACGTCATGCCATTCATCAAGTGATCCCCGACCGGCGGGAAAAACGTGATGACGTCAGCCACGGGACCGCCCAAGCAGTCCTCGTGGAGCCTCCGAACTGACTAGACCTATATTCGATGTTCTCCTGTAATTATCCGTTAAACTCTGTTAGTGTTCATTAAACCTCGTTTATTTGATCGCCCGAGTGGACCTCAGTCTTTTGGATAGGAACTAGACATTCCTACATTGGTGACCCCGACTTTTGCGAACGGTTTTCGCAGAAGTTACCGAACGCCATTGCTTTGAAGCTACCACAGTTCTGGGAGCAACAGCCAGCCGCGTGGTTCATCCAGGCTGAAGCCCAGTTCACCATCAGGAACATCGTTGCGGATCAGACCTGTTACTATTACGTGGTCTCCGCCCTCGACAGCGCCACAGCCTCACGGATCGTCAGCCTGCTTGGCAATCCACCAGAAGATTGCAAGTATGAAACGATAAAGGCGCGGTTGTTACAGGTCTTCGGGCTCACGAAGTCGGAGCGCGCCCGCTGGCTGCTCGCTATGCCCGGCCTCGGGGACTCCAAGCCGTCCGAGCTCATGAGCCAAATGCTCACGCTCCTGGGCTCCGAACCGGAATGCTTCCTCAGCCAGCTACCGGAGCAAGTTCAGGCTGCCCTAGCCAGGTCGGAAGTCACAGACTGCGCAGAGCTGGCTGCCGAAGCGGACAAGATTTTCGCGGTGACACAGCAGTACTGCGCTGCCACGAGGCGCGCATCCCCCACAGACACTGCTCCAGCCCCTCAACCTGCAGGGTTGTGCTTCTACCACGCCCGTTTTGGCGCGAAAGCAAGATGCTGCCGCCCTCCCTGCAGCTTTTCGCTCAAAAAAAAAAAAAAAAAAAACCACAGCAACCCTGCCGAAAGAGGACCGGTTATAACGAGCGCCCCGCGGCTGCTATGGCAATCGGTAATTCGGGAAAACTCTTCAACTCCCTATCTGGTTGACGTTTCCTCTACGACACCAGGGCGCAGTGTAGCATCCTACCCGCGTCAAATCTTGATATACAAGCTGGGGGACACGGCCTCTCCCTCGAGGCGGCTAATGGCGGGGCCATTCGGACCTTCGGAAGATGGCGGGTCCAGGTGTGCTTCGGCGGCCAGCGGTTTTACTGGGATTTCATCATGGCCAAAGTCTCTCAAGCCATCCTCAGGGCAGATTTTTTGTGCGCCAACGGCCTCCTGGTGGAGGTTAAGCACCGCCAGTTGATCAATGCAGCCACTTTTCACTCCATCCTGTGCCACCGCGGTAACGCCGTGTCGCGCACTGTCTCCTGTGCGTTCCCACCTCCGGATGACTTCACTCGCCTCCTTGGAGATTTCCCAGACCTGACCAGACCCACTTTCTCTTCCACAGCCACGAAACATGGTGTCGAACATCACATCACCACTACTGGCCCCCCAGTCTACGCACGGGCCCGGCGCCTCGAACCTGGCAAGCTCGCGGCTGCGAAAGCGGAGTTCGACACGATGGAGTGGCTAGGGATTATTCGCCGGTCGAATAGTCCCTGGTCTTCGCCTCTACACATTGTTCCGAAACCTGGCGGCGGATGGCGGCCTTGCGGCGACTACCGACGCCACTACTCCTGATCGGTACCCGATCCCTCATTCAGGATTTCTCTGCACATTTGGCGGGAAATACCATTTTTTCAAAAGTCGACCTTGTCCGTGGCTACCACCCATGCACCCGCAAGACGTCCCGTAAACTGCAGTCATCACCCCATTCGGCCTGTTTGAATTTCTGCGGATGCCGTTTGGATTTTGGAACGCTGCACAGGCTTTCCAGGGCTTGATGGACTCCGTGCTTCGGGACCTCAAGTTTCTGTTCATCTACTTCGACGACATCTTCATTGCCAGCCCTAATAAAGAGGACCACATCAGCCATTTACGCACCCTCTTTAGACGCCTCAGTCAACACGGCTTGATCATCAACCCGGCCAAGTGCCAGTTCGGCCTGCAGCAGATTGATTTCTTAGGCCACCGCAATTCCCCTGCCAACGAAGGTGGAGGCAGTTACTTCTTTCCCGCGCCCGCTGACTGTCAAGGCCCTGCAGGAGTTCCTCGGGATGGTAAATTTTTATCACCGGTTCGTCCCTAATGCAGCTCTGCTCATGCAGCCCCTGTACGAGGCCTTCAAGGGCAAGTCCAGCAAGGATCCGATTAGCTGGATGGTCGACATGGACCGGGCGTTCGTCGACACAAAAGGTGCCTTGGCCAACGCAACCATGCTGGCGCACCCGCTGACAGGTGCCACCATCGCCCTTACCACCGACACATCAGACTACGCCATCGGCGCAGTGCAGGAACAGTGGGTGAATGGGATGTGGCAACCGCTGGTGTTTTTCACGCGTCAACTATGGCGAAACGAACGGAAGTACAGTACGTTCGACCGGGAGTTGCTGGCCCTTTTTCTGGCCATCTGCCATTTCCGGTTCTTGCTAGAGGGTCGTCCGTTCACGGCTTTTGTGGACCATAAACCACTAACGTTCTCTATGGCCAACACCGCTGATCCGTGGTCAGCTCGGCAACAACGTCAGTTGGCGTTTATCTCAGAATTCACCACTGACATTCAGCATGTGTCCGGTAAAGACAACCTGGTGGCGGATTGCCTCTCCTGCGCGACCGTTCATGCAGTTCAGCTCGGCGTCGACTATGCCCTCATGGCTGCGGATCAAGCCTCGGATCCGGAAGTCCAATTTTACATAACCAACCCCTCTAGCCTCCAAGCGGCCAACGTCAAATTCCATGCCACGGGCACTACGCTACTCTGCGACGTCTCTCCTCGCCCTATCGTGCCGGTCGCCGAAAAGCTTTTGACGCCGTACACGGGTTGTCACATCCTGGCATGAAGGCCTCGCAACGGCTGATGTCGTCCAAATTCGTGTGGCGGGGTATGCACATGGATGTCCGCGACTGGGCCAACACCTGCGTGGTCTGCCAAAAGGCCAAGGTGCAGCGTCACGTCAAGGCTCCATTGGCCACTTTCGCTGTTCCGGAACGTAGGCTTGATCATGTGCATGTGGACCTGGTGGGGCCACTTCCGCCTTCGCATGGTTTTACTCATCATCTTACAATGGTGGACCGCACCACTCGATGGCCTGAGGCGGTTCCTTTGTCATCCACCACTTCCGCAGATGTCGCCAGGGCATTCATCTCCTCTTGGGTCGCCCGTTTCGGGGTACCGGCGGACATCTCCTCCGATCGTTGGCTGCAGTTTTCTTCTGAGCTCTGGAACACTGTGGCTCAAGGGCTCGGCGTCAAGCTGCATCGCACCACTGCCTACCATCCACAGGCGAACGGCCTGTGCGAACGATTCCACAGGTCGCTCAAAGCCGCACTGCGAGCCAGCCTTCAAGGCACGGGTTGGGTGGACAGGCTTCCATGGGTCCTTTTGGGTCTTCGTACGGCACCTAAAGATGATCTTCAATCGTCCTTGGCGGAGCTCGTATATGGCCAGCCGTTACGCGTACCAGAGGGTTTCCTTCCGACTCCAACAGAGCCATGGTCCGCATCCCAGCAGCTCATCAGCCACCAGGAGGCAGTCAGAAGTTTCGCTCCAGTGCCTACGTCGCATCACGGCTTGCAGAGCTCCCACGTCCCAGCTGAGCTGAAGAACACCAACTATGTGTTTATCCGCCACGACGTTCATCGGGACCCGCTCAAACCCCCTTACACTGGTCCTTTCCGCGTGATAGAGCCGGGAGACAAAACTTTTTCGGTCGATACCGGTTGAAGCCGGCACATTTGGACATTGATCGCCCAGTCAAGATCGCATTGATGCGCTATCAATTACTCATAAAAGACTGAGAGTTAAGAGAGTAACTAAAGGCTTTTATTAACAAAAGAATGAAGGTCTGCCTCGAGTGGTCGACCGGTCCAGAAATACAAAGGGCTGGGGAGCAGTCACCTTTATACTAGGACCTGTGGGAGGAGTCAGCCGAGGCATGTCCAGGCATGTACACAGTGGAATACAAACAGTGATTTACCACATTCACCCCTTGTTTAAAATTGAGTCCGGCGGGGTGAAGTGTATTAAAAGTTAGTGTATTGGAGTCTCTCCGGAGGTCTTGTCTGCCGCCGTGATCGGCGTGGCGACGGCAGGGGTAGTGGAGCTTCCGGCGTCGAGTCCTGCGTGGGCTGTGGCACAGGCGTGTCGTCCTCGTAGATGTCGAGCGGGTCGCTGGGCCCAGGCCTGCCGTCTGCTGGGGCTGGATATCGGATCGTGGGGGGGGGGGGGGGGGGGTGGTAGTGAGTAGTGGGTTACTGCGGCCCCCGAGGGTGCAAGGTCTCTTATGGAGACTGTGTCCTCCCGCCCGTCCGGGTATGCAATGTAAGCATACTGGGGGTTGGCGTGGAGGAGGTCGACCCTCTCGACCAGGGGGTCCGTTTTATGGGTCCTCACGTGCCTTCTCAGTAGGACCGGCCCTGGGGACGTCAGCCATGGCGGTAGCGATGTCCCCGATGTGGACTTCCTTGGGAAGACAAACATTTTCTCATGAGGGGTGGCGTTAGTGGCAGTGCAGAGCAGTGACCGAATAGAGTGGAGCGCATCGGGGAGCACATCCTGCCAGCGGGAGGTTGGAAGGCCCCTAGACTTTAAGGCTAGCAGGGCGGCCTTCCAAACTGTCGCATTTTCTCTTTCCACCTGTCCGTTCCCCCGGGGGTTGTAACTGGTGGTCCTGCTTGTGGCAATACCCCTAGTTAGCAGGTACTGACGGAGTTCGTCGCTCATAAACGATGAGCCCCGGTCGCTATGGATATAGCTGGGGAAACCGAACAGGGTGAAGAGGTCGTTCAGACATTTAATGACCGTGGCACTGGTCATGTCCGGGCAGGGGATGGCGAACGGGAAACGGGAGTACTCATCAATAATATTGAGGAAGTACACATTGCGGTCGGAGGAGGGGAGAGGCCCTTTAAAATCAACGCTCAGGCGCTCGAAGGGGCGAGTGGCTTTTATCAGGTGAGCCCTGTCTGGTCTATAAAAGTGCGGTTTGCACTCAGCGCAGACTTGGCAGTTCCTGGTCATGGTCCTGACCTCCTCAATAGAGTAAGGCAGGTTGCGGGCCTTGCTGAAGTGAAAGAACCTGGTGACCCCCGGGTGGCAGAGGTCATTGTGGAGGGCCCGCAGTCTATCGATCTGCGCGCTGGCGCAGGTGCCACGCGATAGCGCATCCGGGGGTTCATTGAGCTTCCCGGGCCGGTACAAGATCTCGTAATTGTAGGTGGAAAGTTCGATTCTCCACCTCAAGATCTTGTCATTTTTGATTTTGCCCCTCTGCTTGTTGTTAAACATGAAACCAACTGAACGTTGGTCAGTGAGCAGGGTAAATCGTTTTCCGGCCAGGTAGTGCCTCCAATGACGCACAGCCTCCACAATCGCCTGGGCCTCCTTCTCAACAGCGGAGTGTCTGGTCTCCGGGCCTTGGAGGGTTCGTGAAAAGAAGGCCACGGGTCTCCCCGCCTGATTGAGGGTAGCGGCCAGGGCAAAGTCGGACGCGTCGCTTTCCACCTGGAAGGGGATGGATTCGTCCACTGCGTGCATGGTGGCTTTGGCAATGTCTTCCTTGATACGGTGGAAGGCTAAGCGGGCCTCTGCCGTCAAGGGAAAAGAGGTGGACTTGATCAGCGGATGGGCCTTGTCCGCATAGTAGGGGACCCACTGGGCATAATAGGAGAAAAACCCTAGGCACCTCTTCAGGGCCTTGAGGCAGTGGGAGTTCCATAAGGGGACGCATCCGGTCGGGGTCGGGGCCGATGACTCAGTGTTCCACAACACAGCCAAGGATGGCGAGGCGGTTTGTGCGGAATATGCACTTCTCCTTGTTATATGTCAGGTTCAGGAGTTGGGCGGTGCGGAGGAATTTTTCGAGGTTTGCGTCATGGTCCTGCAAGTCACGGCCGCAGATGGTCACATTGTCCAGATATGGGAAAGTGGCCTGCAACGCATTTTGATCGACCATCCGGTCCATCTCCCTTTGGAAGACAGAGACCCCGTTGGTGACGCCAAAGGGAACCCTAAGGAAGTGGTAGAGGCGGCCGTTTGCCTCAAAGGCAGTATACTGGCGGTCCTCAGGGCGGATAGGGAGCTGGTGGTACGCTGATTTCAGGTCAATGGTCGAGAAGACGCGGTACTGCGCGATCTGGTTGACCATATCAGCTATGCGGGGGAGTGGGTAGGCGTCCAGCAGGGTGTAGCGATTTATTGTCTGGCTGTAGTCGATGACCAGGCGCTGCTTCTCGCCGGTCTTAACGACCACAACCTGGGCTCGCCAGGGGCTGGTGCTGCCCTCAATAATCCCTTCCTTCAGGAGCCGCTCCACTTCGGTTTTAATGAAAACCCTGTCCCCGGCACTGTATCGCCTGCTCTTTGTGGCGATGGGCTTACAGTCGGGGGTGAGGTTAGCAAACAGTGGGGGGGGGGGGGGGGGTGACTCTGAGTGTGGAGAGGTTGCACCTGGTGCGCGGCGGGCAATTTGGGAGCTGCTGGCTGCGGACTGTGAGTGGGGGTAGGGGTCCACCGTACGCCATCGTAACACTTTTAAGGTGGCACTGAAAATCTAACCCCAGCAGGGCGGCAGCGCAGAGGTCGGGCAGGACCAAAAGTTTAAAATGATCGTACACGGCCCCGTCTACTACGAGTGTCACTACGCAGTAGCCGCCGATGTCCGCCGACTGGGACTCGGAGGCCATAGAAATCCGCTGGTGCGCAGGCAGGACTGGAAGAGAGCAACGCCGCACCGTGTCGGGCTGGATGAAGCTCTCCGTGCTCCCAGAGTCAAAAAGGCAGATTGTATCGTGGCCATTTACCTTAATGTCCATTGTGGAACTGGCCAGCTGGTGCGGTCTCGCTTGGTCCAGTGTAACGGATGCCAGCGTAGGGGTCGGTGTGTCGCGGCCGGTATCAGATGAGGCGGTGTTGGGGGCCTGCTGCGTTCCGGCTGTCGTCCAAGATGGCGGCGTCCATGATCCCCATGTGGCTGGAGGCGTCCAAAATGGCTGCTGTACCGGTGGTTCGCACATGGCCGGGGAGGCCCAAGATGGCGGCCCGCATGGCCCACACGCGGCGCTGCTGGGGTTTGGGGTGGCTTTGGCCCTGCAGACGTTAGCGTAGTGTCCCTTCTTCCTGCAGCCCGAGCAGATCGCGTTTTTCGCCGGGCAGCGCGCTCTGGGGTGTTTTGCCTGGCCACAGAAGTAGCATTTCTGGCCTTGGGGCACTGCTGTCTGGCCTTGGGACACTGCTGCGGGAGTTGGGCCGTTGCTGGGGTGGCACGGCGCTATGAGGCGGTCCTACCGTGTCCCAGGCTGTCATTCCCCGCGGCGTCCACGGTGCAGAGGAGTAGGCATCCATGCCCCGGTAGGCTGCATCCAATGATAGTGCGAGTTCAGAGGCCTTGTTGAGGTCGAGGTCACTCTGCTCCAACAGTCGCTGTCGGGTGTAATTGGATCTGTGGCCCGCTACAAAAGCGTCCCGGATAAGTTCCTGTGTACACGGCGGCCTTTACATCCTTACAACCACAGGCCCGGCCAAGCACAGACAGTGCCTGAAGGTATTCCACGGTCGATTCCCCAGGTTGTTGTTTACGACTCCCCAGAAGGTGCCTGGCGTACACTTCGTTCACTGGGCGCGTGTACTGGTCCTTGAGGAGCTTGATAGCGTCCGCGTACGAGGTCGCGTCTTGGATGACCGAGTACACTCGGTGGTTCACTTTGGAGGTCAGGACATCTAGTTTGCCCTCATCCGATTTGATTGCTGCGGAGGCGGTCAGGAATTTTTCGAAACACTTAAGCCAGTGAGTAAACTTGGTGGATGAGTCCGCCTCCCGATGATCTAAGTCCAGGCATGCTGGTGTGAGGATCTTCTCCATTATAAAAATTTTGTTAATAAAATTGATGCGCTATCAATTACTCATAAAAGACTGAGTTAAGAGAGTAACTAAAGGCTTTTATTAACAAAAGAATGAAGGTCTGCCTCGAGTGGTCGACCGGTCCAGAAATACAAAGGGCTGGGGAGCAGTCACCTTTATACTGGGACTTGTGGGAGGAGTCAGCCGAGGCATGTCCAGGCATGTACACAGTGGAATACAAACAGTGGTTTACCACACGCACAACCGCCGAAACGTGGCCGACCGCCCACAGCCGCCGTGCAAGATCAAACGCAACCGCCCGCCAGCTCACCCGCCGTCCATGAGCTTCCACTTCCAGGCTACAGAAGTCGCTCTGACAGGCTTGTCAGGCCTCCTCGCCATTTTACTTTTGCTGTTAAAGACAATTCTGGGGGGGGGGGGGAGCGCATGTGGCGGAGCCACTAAGGGACTCCGATCAATTGCATATAATTCCCTTTAATAATGTTAGCTACAGCCTGAGTCTATCTTTGTTTTCAGTTTACATGTACAGAGCGCGATCACTTTAATAGCGCGGGCAAACGCGATGACGTCACGCCGTTCATCACGTGATCCCCGGCCGGCAGGAAAAACGTGATGACGTCATGACGTCAGCCACGGGACCGCCCAAGCAGTCCTCGTGGAGCCTCTGAACTGACTAGACCTATATTTGATGTTCTCCTGTAGTTATCCGTTGAACTGTTAGTTTTCATTAAACCTCGTTTATTTGATCGCCTGAGTGGACCTCAGTCTTTTGGATAGGAACTAGACATTCCTACAACCTCCTTTTTAGGAAGCCATGTTGGGTGTCCTTAATATGTCCCTCTCTATCCAAGTATTCATATATTACATCTTACCCATTACTGATGTTAAACTAATGGGCCTATAGTTACCTGGGTCTGTCTTGTCACCGTTTTTTTTAAAAAAGATGAGGACTACATTAGCCTCCTTCCAGTCTACAGAAACCATTCCAGAGTGCAGTGAGCTATTAAAAATACGGGCTAGGGGCTCGCACAGCACATGCCCCATCTCCCCGAGGATCCTCGGGTGGATGTCATCCGACACGGCTGCTTCAGGTTCTTAATTCTTTCTAAAGCAATTTGTTCATCTATGTTTTGTTAGTAACATTATTAAATTCTAATAGTTGAGCATCATCTTCAAGGGTGAAGACCGACGCAAAGTACTGATTTGATATTCCCTCCATACCCAGTGAGACCTTTGTAACCTGTTCTTGAACACCCTTCAATGGCACAATACAGTCTTTGACAGCTCTCGGACTCTTCACATAACTGAAAAAGCTTTTCCCCATTACTTCCACAGTTGCCTACGATCCTTTTATCCCCATTCGCCTTAGAAACATAGAAAAATAGGAGCAGGAGTAGGCCATTCGGCCCTTCGAGCCTGCTCCGCCATTCAATCTGATCATGGCTGATTCTCTATCTCAATACCATATTCCCGCTCTCTCCCCCCCATACACCTTGATGCCTTTTGTGTCTAGAAATCTATCTCCTTCTTAAATATATTCAGTGACTTGGCCTCCACAGCCTTCTGTGGTAGAGAATTCCACAGGTTCACCACCCTCCGAGTGAAGAAATTTCTCTTCATCTCAGTCCTAAATGTCCTACCCCGTATCCTGAGACTGTGACCCCTCATTCTAGACCCCCCCAGCCAGGGGAAACATCCTCCCTGCATTCAGCCCTGTCAGAATTTTATACGTTTCAATGAGATCCCCTCTCATTCTTCTAAACTCTAGTGAGTCCCAATCTCTCCTTTTCGCTGATTTAATAGCAGCCTTCGTATTCTTTAGTTGTTCCTTGTGCTCAACTCTGTTTAGTGGAGTATTAAATGTCTTTAATTTAGAGAAACATTTCTGTTTACATCTCATTTGTCTTTGTACATAAGCAACCAGTCACCCAACTTTTTCTTAGCACACTTCCTTCTTTTGACTTTGGCTACATACTTGTTTTTCCACATTTTCCCCCCCCCTGTTCTTAAAATCTTGCCACTTGTATTCTACGTCGGTCTGGTCACCACCCAGGAGGGCGAGCCAATTTACCCGTTCCAACTCCTCAGCCGTTATGGTGAGGTTTGCTCTTCTCAAATCTGGTACGAGCTGCAGGTTCTCGGTAACCTTTAGTTCTACCAGCCAGCTGGAACCGTATAATGTTGGGGGTCACTGTTGGCCAGATGGTCCCCCCAGACAGGGACCCCCCGATACACGATCAGGCTCACTACTAAACGCTAGATCCAATACATGATTATCCCCGATTATCATTAAAGTCGCCCATCAGACAAAGGTGGCATTTATATTGAAAGCATCTGCAATCTGTTTCCATAATAACGCATCACGTTCAGCTGCCTGACCCGGGGAGGGGCCTGTAACAATTGCCGATAATTAGTCCCTGCCCGTGAGCTTGGTCCACTTGAACCCAGGAGAGCCTCAGCTGTACTTGGCGAGGCAGTGTCAAGTCTTTCTCTAGCTGTTAGATTCTCACTGATAAAAATAGCAATAACAATTACTGTAATATTAACCACCAACTGGAAGAACGACACAGGTCGAATTAGTCAAATGGCACAAGACTTGCATTTATACAGCACCTTTCACAACCACATAAGAACTAGGAGCAGGCCATTTGGCCCTTCGAGCCTGCTCCGCCATTCAATAAGATCATGGCTGATCATCTACCTCATCTCCACTTTCCTGCACTACCCCCATATCCCTTGATTGCTTTAATATCCAAAAATCTATCGATCTCTGTCTTGAATATACTCAACGACTGAGCCTCGGGGGTAGAGAATTCCAAAGATTCACCACCCTCTGAGTGAAGAAATTTCTCATCTCAGTCCTGAATGGCCGACCCCTTATTCTGAGAAAGTGACCCCGTAACCTCAGCATGTGTCAAAGCGCTTTGAAGTGTAGTCACTGTTGTAATGTAGGAAACGCAGCAGCCTTGTAGCACACAAGATCCCACAAACAGCAATGAGACAAATGACCAGATTTTTTTTTAAAAAGTGATGTTAGGTTGAGGGATAAATATTGGCCCCAGGACACCAGGGAGAACTCCCCCCTGCTCTTCTGCCAATAGTGCCCGTGGGATCTTTTGCATCCACCAAAGAGGGCAGACTGGGTCTCAGTTTAGTGTCTCACCCAGACAGCGCGGCACCTCCGACAGTGCGGCGCTCCCTCAATGCTGCCCCTCCGACAGTGCGGCGCTCCCTCAGTACTGCCCCTCCGACAGTGCGGCGCTCCCTCAGTACTGCCCCTCCGACAGCGCAGCGCTCCCTCAGTACTGCCCCTCCGACAGCGCGGCGCTCCCTCAGTGCTGCCCCTCCGACAGTGCGGCGCTCCCTCAGTACTGCCCCTCCGACAGTGCGGCGCTCCCTCAGTACTGCCCCTCCGACAGTGCAGCGCTCCCTCAGTACTGCCCCTCCGACAGTGCGGCGCTCCCTCAGTACTGCCTCTCCGACAGCGCGGCGCTCCCGCAGTGCTGCCCCTCCGACAGCACGGCGCGCCCTCAGTACTGCCCCTCTGACAGTGCGGCGCTCCCTCAGTACTGCCCCTCCGACAGTGCGGCGCTCCCTCAGTACTGCCCCTCCGACAGTGCGGCGCTCCCTCAGTACTGCCCCTCCGACAGTGCAGCGCTCCCTCAGTACTGCCCCTCCGACAGCGCGGCGCTCCCTCAGTGCTGCCCCTCCGACAGTGCGGCGCTCCCTCAGTACTGCCCCTCCGACAGTGCGGCGCTCCCTCAGTACTGCCCCTCCGACAGTGCGGCGCTCCCTCAGTACTGCCCCTCCGACAGCGCGGCGCTCCCTCAGTGCTGCCCCTCCGACAGTGCGGCGCTCCCTCAGTACTGCCCCTCCGACAGTGCGGCGCTCCCTCAGTACTGCCCCTCCGACAGTGCGGCGCTCCCTCAGTACTGCCTCTCCGACAGCGCGGCGCTCCCGCAGTGCTGCCCCTCCGACAGCACGGCGCGCCCTCAGTGCTGCCCCTCCGACAGCGCGGCGCGCCCTCAGTGCTGCCCCTCCGACAGTGCGGCGCTCCCGCAGTGCTGCCCCTCCGACAGTGCAGCACTCCCTCAGTACTGCCCCCCCGACAGTGCGGCGCTCCCTCAGTACTGCCCCGCCAACAGTGCGGCGCTACCTCAGTACTGCCCCTCCGGCAATGCGGCACTCCCACAGTACTGCCACTCTCTCAGTACTGCCCCTCTGATAGTGCAGCACTCCCTCCAACCTGATAGAGGACTTTGGGTTTCGATAGGGTAGACGTAGAGAAGATATTTCTACTTGTGGGGGGGGGGGGGGGGGGTAGAAAGAGTCCAAATCTATGGAGCCATTAATATAAGATAGTCACTAATAAATCCAATAGGGAATTCAGGAGAAACTTCTTTACCCAGAGAGTGCTGAGAATGTGGAACTCGCTGCCACAGGGAGTGGTTGAGGTGAATAGTATAGATGCATTCAAGGGGAAGCTAGATAATCACGTGAGGGAGAAAGGAATAGAAGCATATGTTGATGGGGTGAGATGAAGAGGGGTGGGAGGAGTCTCGTGTGGAGCATGGACCAGTTGGGCCGAATGGCCTGTTTCTGTGCTGTAACAGAACAAGTGACGCAGGCGGACACTTACTGACAACTTTCCCGGTCGAACAGCCGCTGTAAATGTACTGCTGCCCCGTTGTAAACGCCGGCGAGAATCGACACCTGATGAGCGTGTGCAGGACCCCGTGACCCCTGTAGGTCATTAGCGAAGTGTCGCCCGGGAGCCTGTGCTTCTTTAAGGCTATGGGAACAACAACAAAAAAATCACACTATTAAAATATTTCAATTCATCATACTCGCAAAGTACCTCTGGTGTCACCCAAGGTCAGTTGAATGAACAGGCGCCTGCGTTTTATTTTTGTAAATATATACAAGATTGTGTCGACTTCAGAAACGCGCCCCGTAGCGCCAGCTAGTGTTCAGAACCCGCAACTACACCATGACAGTTTACATAGCAAAATCGAATGGGGGGAAACGGACATTTCCAAAGCTAAATGTTGGAATCGCAACGATACAGCACAGGAGGCGGCCATTCGGCCCATTGTGCCTGTGCTGGCTCTTTGCAAGCGCTGTTCAATCAGTCCCACTCCCCCCGTAGCCCTGCAAATCTTTAACCTTCAGGTATTTATCCAATTCTCTTTTGAAAGTTACTATTGACTCGACCTCCACTGCCCTTTCTGGCCGTGTGCTCCAGATCACAACAACTCGCTGTGTAAAGAATTCTCTCATCTCCCCCTCTGGTTCTTTTGCCAATCGCCTTAAATCTGTGTCCTCTGGTTACCGACCCTCCTGCCACTGGAAACAGTTTCTCCTTATTTACTCTAATCAAAACCATTCATGACTTTAAGAAGATAAGAGCATAAGAAACAGGAGCAGGAGTCGGCCATTCGGCCCCTCGAGCCCGCACCGCCATTCAATCAGATCATGGCTGATCATTGACCTCAGCTCCACTTTCCTGCACTATCCCCATATCCCTCAATATTCAAAAATCTATCGATCTCTGTCTTCAATATACTCAACGACTGAGCCTCCACAGCCCTCTGGGGCAGAGAATTCCAAAGATTCACCACCCTCGGAGTGAAGAAATTTCTCCTCATCTCAGTCCTAAATGGCCGACCCCTTATTCTGAGACTGTGACCCCTGGTTCTAGACTCCCCAGCCAGGGGAAACATCCTCCCTGCATCTACCCTGTCAAGCCCTGTAAGAATTTTGTATGTTTCAATGAGATCCCCTCTCATTCTTCTAATCTCTAGAGAATATAGGCCGAGTCTACTCAATCTCTCCTCATAGGACAATCCCCCCATCCCAGGAATCAGTCTGGTGAACCTTCGTTGCACTCCCTCTATGGCAAGTATATCCTTCCTTAGGTAAGGAGACCAAAACTGTACACAATACTCCAGGTGTGGTCTCACCAGGGCCCCGTATAACTGTAGTAAGATGTCTTTACTCTTACACTCAAATCCTCTTGTAAACTTTAAACACCTCTATCACATCTCCTCTTAACCTTCTCTGTACTAAGGAGAACAGCCATCGAGAACAGCCATTGGGAACATCCTTCCTGTATCTAGTCTGTCCAGTCCTGTTAGAATTTTATAAGTTTCAATGAGATCCCCTCTCATTCTTCTAAACTCCAGCGAGTACAAGCCCAATCGACCCAATCTCTCCTCATGCGTCATTCCTGCCATCCCAGGTATCAGCCTGGTGAATCTTCGCTGCACTCCCTCCATGGCAAAAACATCCTTCCTCAGATAAGGCGACCAAAACTGCACACAATACTCAAGGTGCGGTCTCACCAAGGCCCTGTACAACTGCAGCAAGACATCCTTGCTCCTGTACTCGAATCCTCTCGCTATGAAGGCCAACATACCATTTGCCTTCTTAACCGCCTGCTGCACCTGCATGCTTACTTTCAGCGACTGGTGCACAAGGACACTCAGGTCTCGTTGCACTTCCCCTTATCCCAATCTATTGTCATTCAGATAATAATCTGCCTTCCTGTTTTTGCCACCAAAGTGGATAACCTCACATTTATCCACATTATACTGCATCAGCCATGCTTCTGCCCAATCACCCAACTTGTCCAAATCATACTGGAGTTTCTCGGCATCCTCCTCACAGCACACACGCCCACCCAGCTTTGTGTCGTCTGGGAACTTGGAGATATTACATCTAGTTCCCTCGTCTAGATCATTAATATATATTGTGAATAACTGGGGTCCAAGGACCGATCCCTGCGGTACCCCACTAGTCACTGCCTGCCACTCGGAAAAAGACCCATTTATTCCAACTCTTTGCCGATCCTGGAGACTCTCCATGGAGGGGGGGGGGGGCGGCGATGCCGGACGGTTGAGGACCCATTCTGTAACGTTGCGCCACGCCACACCATGCCAGCCCACCCAGTGGTACCGGGCGGGCGCTACAGTCCCGCACCTCTCTTGGGCACCTGCTGCCACCGGTAGTCCCAGTTCTGCTGAGTCACGGCCTGTCGGGAGGCCTCCAGCCCTTCCTTCGGGGAGAAGCGCCGGATGTCCCACAGCTTTATGGTCTGGTCTTTGGAGTTCGACACGAGGAACCGGGCGTCGCCCTGGAAGCCAAAGGGAGTCGGGCGTTAGTGCGGCCGCCTCTTCTGGAGCCGGGGCTTCGAGCTCTGCCAGGCGGGAGCATTACACGGACTCCTTCACTATTCACACCGTTTTAAAGGAACACTGGACCCAGAGGAGGCCATTCAGCCCCTCGAGACTGACCCGCCGTTCAATCAGATCGCGGTTAATCGGTGTCTCAACTCCATCCACCCGCCTAGGTTCTGGAACCCTTAATCCCGCGACACAAACCCTGGAAGAATTGCCTGCTAAAGCAGCGGAGTTTGGTTTAAAGGAACCGTGAAATCTTAAAATTTATAAAGGGGTTTCAATAGGGCCTCCTCCTGTTCCTATGTTCACAGGGAGTGGTTGAGGCGAATAGCGTAGGTGCATTTAAGGGGAAGCTAGATAAGCACGA
>NC_140990.1:12712411-12762133 GCF_052327205.1 Somniosus microcephalus | reverse complement strand
CCCGGGTATCTGTTCTATATATAAACCCCCCGAACCCCTCGATTAGCTTCCAGTCTGTAACTCACTATATAACTCACTACGCTCTCGCAGTCTGCTGTGATCTTATAAAATCTCCAGCCCTCCGATGGTTAATGACTAAGATCTACTGGTGTCAGGCACAAGTGCCTTTTAGTTCGAGCACAGACAGGCACTCCGCTTTACTCTCTCCCCATCAGTTCCCCATTGATACACAGACTTATAGATTGGCACCACCCTGCTGTGGGAGTGTTTGATGGGACAGTGTAGAGGGAGCTTTAATCTGTATCTAACCCTTTGCTGTACCTGCCCTGGGAGTGTTTGATGGGACAGTGTAGAGGGAGCTTTACTCTGTATCTAACCCTTTGCTGTACCTGCCCTGGGAGTGTTTGATGGGACAGTGTAGAGGGAGCTTTACTCTGTATCTAACCCGTGCTGTACCTGCCCTGGGAGTGTTTGATGGGACAGTGTAGAGGGAGCTTTACTCTGTATTTAACCTGTGCTGTACCTGCCCTGGGAGTGTTTGATGGGACAGTGTAGAGGGAGCTTTACTCTGTATCTAACCCGTGCTGTACCTGCCCTGGGAGTGTTTGATGGGACAGTGTAGAGGGAGCTTTACTCTGTATTTAACCTGTGCTGTACCTGCCCTGGGAGTGTTTGATGGGACAGTGTAGAAGGAGCTTTACTCTGTATCTAACCCGTGCTGTACCTGCCCTGGGAGTGTTTGATGGGACAGTGTAGAGGGAGCTTTACTCTGTATCTAACCCATGCTGTACCTGCCCTGGGAGTGTTTGATGGGACAGTGTAGAGGGAGCTTTACTCTGTATCTAACCTGTGCTGTACCTGCCCTGGGAGTGTTTGATGGGACAGTGTAGAGGGAGCTTTACTCTGTATCTAACCCGTGCTGTACCTGCCCTGGGAGTGGTTGATGGGACAGTGTAGTGGGAGCTTTACTCTGTATCTAACCTGTGCTGTACCTGCCCTGGGAGTGTTTGATGGGACAGTATAGAGGGAGCTTTACTCTGTATCTAACCCATGCTGTACCTGCCCTGGGAGTGTTTGATGGGACAGTATAGAGGGAGCTTTACTCTATCTAACCCATGCTGTACCTGCCCTGGGAGTGGTTGATGGAACAGTGTAGAGGGAGCTTTACTCTGTATCTAACCCGTGCTGTACCTGCCCTGGGAGTGTTTGATGGAACAGTGTAGAGGGAGCTTTACTCTGTATCTAACCCGTGCTGTACCTGCCCTGGGAGTGTTTGATGGGACAGTGTAGAGGGAGCTTTACTCTGTATCTAACCCGTGCTGTACCTGCCCTGGGAGTGTTTGATGGAACAGTGTAGAGGGAGCTTTACTCTGTATCTAACCCGTGCTGTACCTGCCCTGGGAGTGTTTGATGGGCCAGTGTAGAGGGAGCTTTACTCTGTATCTAACCCATGCTGTTCCTGCCCTGGGAGTGTTTGATGGGACAGTGTAGAGGGAGCTTTACTCTGATTCTAACCCGTGTTGTACCTGCCCTGGGAGTGTTTGATGGGACAGTGTAGAGGGAGCTTTACTCTGTATCTAACACATCCTTCACTGGGTCAACAGTGCTGAGGTCAGGGGTCAACTAACCCATTTGCGGGGGGTGGGGTTTGAGCGGGTTGGCAGGAATTGGGGAAGGGTCCGGTATTGTTGTCCCCTCTCCTCAGTTGTGATTGTCTTTCTCCTCCATGACCTCTAGGGTTGGAGCTGTGCGACCCCCCACACCGGCTGATGGTGGCCATGGTGGCCGGATTCTTCGCGGTGGGCGGTCAGTTCCTGCTGCTGGGTCTGGCTGTCGCCTGCAGGGACTGGCGTCTCCTCCAGGGCATCATCACCGCCCCACTCGCCCTCTTCCTGATCTACTGGTGAGTGACCTGCTTGACCCTGGGCAAAATCCCACGGTCTCCCCCCCCCCCCCCCCCCCCCACTCCCCCCCCCCCCACCCCCCAACCCCTCACTCCCCCCTCCCTTTCTCCCTCTCTCTCCCCCCTCCCTCTCTCCCTCTCTCTCCCCCCTCCCTGTCTCCCTCTCCCTCTCTCTCTCTCTCTCCCTCCCTCCCTCCCTCCCTCCCTCCCTCCCTCTCTCTCTCTCTCTCTCTCTCTCTCTCTCCCCCCTCCATCCACCTCCATCTCCCTCCACCTCCATCTCCCCCCTCCATCTCCCTCCCTCCCTCCACCTCCCTCCCCCTCCCTCCACCTCCATCTCCCCCTCCCAAGGGCTCTCCTTCCCTCCATCGTCAATCCACTCCATCTCCAATCTCTCCCCGTCTCTAGCCCTTCATCTCTAACCCCTCTCTCTCTATCCCTCCCCGTCTATACGGAGAGACATCGTGAGGGATTGGAGATGGAGGCAGAGAGATGGGGAGGGATGGAGATGAAGGAAGAGTGACGGTGATGGATGAAGATGGAGGGAGAGAGACACTGGGATTTGGAGATGGAGAGATAGAGACACTGAGGGATTGCAGATGGAGAGATAGAGAGCTAGAAATTCATTATAGACCAGGAATGGGCAGTATAATTAGAAAATTTGGAGAATTAGCGCCAGGCGCTAATGCTTTAGACTGCATGCAAAATTCGTGCTCACTGCTCAAAGAAATGATTGGAGCGCTAATTCAAGTCTTGAAGCCCAAGCTCATTGGCGTTACATTCAAAGGGTGGACCAATATCAGGTGCCGTCCAATCGCAAGTCCTCATTGCCACAGGCTTTTTCCAGTTCTTAAAGGGGAGGTTCATTGATGCTGCAGAACCTCGTTCTCAGCACTGCTGGCTGTGCAGCTGCCTCAGCAAGCAGCAGCAGGTCAAGGAGAAGGAGCCGGACGACTGAAGCAGCTGTACTCATGGCAGATCCACGCCCCAGGGAGAGAGCCTGCAGATTCTGCGATCAAGCATTGGTTGTTCGCTGTGGAGAGACGGAGGGCGGTACTCTACCCGACAATTGACAAGAGGCCCTCGCCGCAAGCCTTCCACACCATGTGGAGGGAGGTAGCGCAGCAGGTCTCGGGCAGCACTGTAGGCCCCAGGACCCCCACACCGTGCAGGAAGAAATTTAACAACCTCACCCGGGTGGTCAGGGTGAGTCAATGCTTCTACAAATGCTACATACCATCATCTGAACCACAGTCTGCACACACTGCCCAAAGCACTACACCCCCAGCACTCACCCACCAACAATCTCCACCTACCAACACTCACACCCACATCTCACACCTTGCACACAATGACAGCTATTCAACTATGGCAGGCACATCACCCAAACACATTGCTCCACACTCACTCACACACTTTCCTTTCTCTTGCAGGCCAAGGTGGTTCACAACAGGAGGGAGCAGGAGCGCACAGGCGGGGGAACAAGCCGACACCCAACCACTATCTGTGCTGGAGAATCGAGTGCTGCAGATTATTGGGCACCAGGTGGTGGGCGCCATGGCCACTGGTGACATTGACCCCTTTGGGTCAATAATGGTATGTCCATCCCTACTCCTTCTTCTCACATCCCACTTCCCCCTCACCCCACAAGCCTTTCCCACTTTCCAGCTAATCATGCTGTACGCATGTGTTTCTCCCTTCCTGCCCTCTTCCCCTCACCTTAACCCCACTCTTGTGCCTTTATGCTTTCAGATAAAGCACCTGAGCAGCCTGTCCCTGAGGGCACCGTAGAGAGCGAGGCAGGCGACGAGGAGGAGGAGGAAGAACACACCGCGTCACTGCATGTCTCACCCGCAGGCACCAGCTCAGATACTGGCACTAGGCGTTCTTTAGTGGCTAGTATAGTAGCGGGATCTGCACAGGGGACGAGTGGGCTGCAGCAAGGCCAGGGGGGAAAGGTAGCTCGGGGGCCAGCTCCCCGGAGGGCTTGCTCGCGCGCGAGTTCTGCTGCGGACCTCGATGGGGAGGCCTTTAGAAGAAGGGTGATGGGCATGCACATGGAGATGATAGGTGCAATGGCAAGAGTGCCTGAGAGCCTCTCGGCAATGCTGAGGAGCATGGAGGAGTCCGCCTCCAACGTTGTACAAGGCTCTGCGCACACCATGGAGCACATGCAGACTGGACGGAGCCGCTGGCGAAGACCTTGAGGGGCGACGGTGACCTTGACTGCCACTGGGAGAGCCGTGGTCTGAGGCTGGAGGTCTGGTTGCAGGAGGTGGCAGCGTTCTGTGACCACCTCCTTGGTGAAGCGGAGCCTTTTAATACACTGCTCCTCGCTTAATTGGAGGTAGGAGAAGTGCTTTTGGAATACCCTCGGAGGGTAAGGCCTCCTGTTGAGAACCATGATGGCCCTCCTCCTCCCTCTGGCCACAATCTTTCTCACTGCCTCCGCTGTAGATCCTGGAGGGCGAGGTCGACTGCCAGTGTAGCCCCCATTAAAGTGTAGCAGTTTGATTTTTTTTTAAATAATAAATGTAGCTATCTTTTAGTTGCCACAACACTCCTGATACTGAATAACCTTGAATTCACAGAATGAGACTGTTGCACTATGTGAAACTGACAAGAAACCGCTGAAACGCCACTAACCTGACAGCTGCGAGTCATTACTGATCATCCCTTTAAATAACGTCCCTGGAGCCGGCTTCCTGGGGCTTCACGCCAGCTCTCCCTGTCACTGCTTCCTCCAGGCACTAAAGTAAACATAGAAGATAGGAGCAGGAGTAGGCCATTCGGCCCTTTGAGCCTGCTCCGCCATTCAATGTGATCATGGCTGATCATCCAAATTCAGTACCCTGTCCCTGCCTTTTCCCCATATCCCTTGATCCCTTTAGCCTGAAGAAATATATCCAACTCTTTCTTGAATATATTTAATGAACTAACCTCCACCGCCCTCTGTGGCAGAGAATTCCACAGGTTCACCACTCTCTGGGTGAAGAAATTCCTCCTCATTTCAGTCCTAAATGGCTTACCCCTTATCCTTAGACTATGACCCCTGGTTCTGGACTCCCCGGCCATCAGAAACATCCTTCCTGCATCTAGTCTGTCCAGACCTGACAGAATTTTATAGGTTTCGATGAGATCCCCTCTCAATCTTCTAGACTCCAGTGAGTATAAGCCCAATCGACACAATCTCTCCTCATACGTCATTCCTGCCATCCCAGGTATCAGCTTGGTGAATCTTTGCTGCACTCCCTCCATGGCAAGAACATCCTTCCTCAGGTAAGGTGACCAAAACTGCACACAATACTCAAGGTGCGGTCTCACCAAGGCCCTGTACAACTGTAGCAAGACATCCTTGTTCCTGTACTCGAACCCTCTTGCTACGAAGGCCAACATACCATTTGCCTTCTTAACCGCCTGCTGCACCTGCATGCTTACCTTCAGCGACTGGTGCACAAGGACGCCCAGGTCTCTTTGCACTTCCCCTTCTCCCAATCTATTGCCATTCCAATAATAATCTGCCTTCCTGTTTTTGCCACCAAAGTGGATAACCTCACATTTATCCACATTATAGTGCATTTGCCATGTTTCCGCCCAATCACCCAACCTGTCCAAATCGTACTGGAGTTTCCTGACATCCTCCTCGCAGCTTACCCTCCCGCCCAGCTTTGTGTCGTCTGCAAATTTGGAGATATTACATCCAATTCCCTCGTCCAGATCATTAATATATATTGTGAACAGCTGGGGTCCTCGGACCGATCCCTGCGGTACCCCACTAGTCACTGCCTGCCACTCGGAAAATGACCCGTTTATTCCAACTCTTTGCCTTCTGTCCGCCAACCAGTTCTCTATCCAAGTCAATACCTTGCCCCCAATCCCATGTGCCTTAATTTTGCACGCTAATCTCTTGTGTGGGACCTTATCGAAAGCCTTCTGAAAGTCCAAATACACCACATCCACTGGTTCTCCCTTATCTATTTTACCAGTTACATCCTCAAAAAATTCCAGTAGACTAGTCAAGCATGATTTACCTTTTGTAAATCCATGTTGACTTTGTCCGATCCTGTCACTGCTTTCCAAGTGCTCTGCTATTACATCTTTTATAATGGACTCTAGCATTTTGCCCACTACTGATGTCAGGCTTACCGGTCTATAATTCCCCGCTTTTTCTCTACCACCTTTTTTGAATAGTGGGGTGACATTAGCTACCCTCCAATCCATGGGTACCGTTCCAGAGTCTATCGAGTTCTGGAAGATGACCAGTAATGCATCTACTATCTCTAGGGCCACTTCCTTAAGTACCCTGGGATGTAGACCATCAGGCCCTGGGGATTTATCGGCCTTTAGTCCCATCAATTTTCCTAACACCATTTCCCTACAAATACTGATTTCTTTCAGTTCCACCCTTTCATCAGGCCCTATGTTCCCCGGCATCTCTGGGAGGTTATTTGTGTCCTCCTTTGTGAAGACAGAACCAAAGTATGTATTTAGTTGGTCTGCCATTTCCTTGTTTCCCATTATAAATTCCCCTGATTCTGACTGTAAGGGACCTACGCTTGACTTCACTAATCTTTTTCTCTTCACATATCTATAAAAGCTTTTACAGTCAGTTTTTATGTTCCCTGCTAGCTTACTCTCATATTCTATTTTCCCTTTCTTAATTAATCCCTTTGTCCTCCTTTGTTGACTCCTAAACTGCTCCCAATCCTCAGGATTATTGCTTTTTCTAGTCAATTTATATGTCCTCTCCTTGGATCTTATGCTATCCCTAATTTCCCTTGTTAGCCACGGTTGAGTCACCTTTTTTTGTTTTATTTTTATGGTGGTGTAGGTGGTGACAATCAATTTTGCAGATCGGGTGGCCAGTGAGCGTTGCACACTCACTGACGTCACGATCCATCTACCGTTGAGGCTCCCGGCGATAACAGTTAGCGGCGGCACTGAGTGGCGGGGGGCGGGGATTTGGCATGCGGCGCTGGATTCTCCTCACCCCAGCGATAATGCTCTAGCGCCCCATTAGCGCCATCTGCTGCCATTAATGGGAGGCGCTAACGCACTGAATTTTTCCCCCCTTGACACTGAGGGATTGGAGATGGAGACATAGAGATGGGGTCTTGGAGGTGGAGAGATAGTGACACCGGGATTGGGGAGAGAGAGAGTGAAACGGGGGGATTGGAGAGAGAGAGAGTGACACAGGGGGATTGGAGAGAGAGAGATAGTGACACGGGGATTGGAGAGAGAGAGATAGTGACACAGGGGGATTGGAGAGAGAGAGAGATAGTGACACGGATTGGAGAGAGAGAGAGAGATAGTGACACAGGGATTGGAGAGAGATAGTGACACGGATTGGAGAGAGATAGTGATACACAGGGATTGGAGAGAGAGATAGTGACACAGGGATTGGAGAGAGAGAGAGATAGTGACACAGGGATTGGAGAGAGAGATAGTGACAGGGATTGGAGAGAGAGATATTGACACAGGGATTGGAGAGATAGTGACAAGGATTGGAGAGAGAGATAATGACACAGGGATTGGAGAGAGAGAGAGAGAGATAGTGACACAGGGATTGGAGAGAGAGAGAGATAGTGACACAGGGATTGGAGAGAGAGATAGTGACACAGGGATTGGAGAGAGAGATATTGACAGGGATTGGAGAGATAGTGACAGGGATTGGAGAGAGAGAGAGAGATAGTGACACAGGGATTGGAGAGAGAGAGAGAGATAGTGACACAGGGATTGGAGAGAGAGAGAGAGAGATAGTGACACAGGGATTGGAGAGAGAGAGAGATAGTGACACAGGGATTGGAGAGAGAGATAGTGACACAGGGATTGGAGAGAGAGATATTGACACAGGGATTGGAGAGATAGTGACAGGGATTGGAGAGAGAGAGATAGTGACACAGGGATTGGAGAGAGAGAGAGAGATAGTGACACAGGGATTGGAGAGAGAGATAGTGACACAGGGATTGGAGAGAGATAGTCACACAGGGATTGGAGAGAGAGATAGTGACACAGGGATTGGAGAGAGAGAGATAGTGACACGGGTTGGAGAGAGAGAGAGGGATAGTGACACGGGTTGGAGAGAGAGAGCGATAGTGACACAGGGATTGGAGAGAGAGAGAGATAGTGACACAGGGATTGGAGAGAGAGATAGTGACACAGGGATTGGAGAGAGAGAGAGAGATAGTGAAACAGGGATTGGAGAGAGAGAGAGAGATAGTGAAACAGGGATTGGAGAGAGAGAGATAGTGACACAGGGATTGGAGAGAGAGAGAGATAGTGACACAGGGATTGGAGAGAGAGAGAGATAGTGACACAGGGATTGGAGAGAGAGAGAGATAGTGACACAGGGATTGGAGAGAGAGATAGTGACACAGGGATTGGAGAGAGAGAGAGATAGTGACACAGGGATTGGAGAGAGAGAGATAGTGACACAGGGATTGGAGAGAGAGAGATAGTGACACAGGGATTGGACAGAGATAGTGACACAGGGATTGGAGAGAGATAGTGACACAGGGATTGGAGAGAGAGAGAGAGATAGTGACACAGGGATTGGAGAGAGAGAGATAGTGACACAGGGATTGGAGAGAGAGAGAGAGATAGTGACACAGGGATTGGAGAGAGAGAGAGATAGTGACACAGGGATTGGAGAGAGAGAGATAGTGACACAGGGATTGGAGAGAGAGAGATAGTGACACAGGGATTGGAGAGAGAGAGAGAGTGTGACACCGGGATTGGCGAGAGAGAGATAGTGACACAGGGATTGGAGAGAGAGAGATAGTGACACAGGGATTGGAGAGAGAGAGATAGTGACACAGGGATTGGAGAGAGAGAGATAGTGACACAGGGATTGGAGAGAGAGAGAGATAGTGACACAGGGATTGGAGAGAGAGAGAGAGTGTGACACCGGGATTAGAGAGAGAGAGTGACACAGGGATTGGAGAGAGAGATAGTGACATGGATTGGAGAGAGAGATAGTGACACAGGGATTGGAGAGAGAGAGAGATAGTGACACAGGGATTGGAGAGAGAGATAGTGACACAGGGATTGGAGAGAGAGAGAGATATTGACACAGGGATTGGAGAGAGAGAGAGGGTACTCAGCCGGACCCTGACCAGCCCCAGACCAACACAGCCGTCCAAACACCAATCCGAGTGAACCAAATCATTAAAAAATGCAAAGAAACCTACCTGGAACATTGGAACAAAATAACCGAAAGCCAAAGCAGATTAGAATGTTACCGGGCCCTAAAAAGAGAATATAAACTGGCAGACTACCTCACGACCATCAGAGACACAAAACAGAGACAGACCCTCACCAGGTACAGACTAAGCGACCACCAACTGGAAATTGAAAAAGGCAGATACAAGAAATCCTGGCAGCCTAGAGAGAATAGAATATGCGATCAATGTCTGGCTGGCGAGGTTGAAACAGAAATGCATTTCCTCCTAAAATGCGAAAAATTCAACACATCAAGAAACATATTATTCAACAAGCTAAGCCAAACAACCCCAGATTTCAAGGAATTGGATGATCTGTCAAAATTGAGATTAGTCCTAGGAGAAGGAGACAGACCATACCTTGGGGCTAAATATGTAACAACATGTCACAACCTGAGGACTGTTTAAAAGTAAGACTGTTTAAAATTAATATTGAACGTACCAAATGAAGTAGAAAGACTGTTTAAAATTAATATTGTTTAAAAGTAATATTGTATATACCCAACAAATGTCAAATCGATTGACACCTACAGAATGTTGGAAAACTGTACCTTTTTGCTATGTAAGCTTTGGCAATATGGTTCTCTGTAAACTTTCATGCCAATAAAGCATTTGAACTGAACTGAACTGAACTGATATTGACACAGGGATTGGAGAGAGAGATAGTGACACAGGGATTGGAGAGAGAGAGATAGTGACACCGGGATTGGAGAGAGAGAGATAGTGACACAGGGATTGGAGAGAGAGTGAGATAGTGACACAGGGATTGGAGAGAGAGAGAGAGTGTGACACCGGGATTAGAGAGAGAGAGTGACACAGGGATTGGAGAGAGTGATAGTGACATGGATTGGAGAGAGAGATAGTGACACAGGGATTGGAGAGAGAGATAGTGACACAGGGATTGGAGAGAGAGTGAGATAGTGACACAGGGATTGGAGAGAGAGAGAGAGTGTGACACCGGGATTAGAGAGAGAGAGTGACACAGGGATTGGAGAGAGAGATAGTGACATGGATTGGAGAGAGAGATAGTGACACAGGGATTGGAGAGAGAGAGAGATAGTGACACAGGGATTGGAGAGAGAGATAGTGACACAGGGATTGGAGAGAGATAGTGACATGGATTGGAGAGAGAGATAGTGACACAGGGATTGGAGAGAGAGATAGTGACACAGGGATTGGAGAGAGAGACAGTGACACAGGGATTGGAGAGATAGTGACAGGGATTGGAGAGAGAGAGAGAGATAGTGACACAGGGATTGGAGAGAGAGAGAGAGATAGTGACACAGGGATTGGAGAGAGAGATAGTGACACAGGGATTGGAGAGAGAGATAGAGACACAGGGATTGGAGAGAGAGATATTGACACAGGGATTGGAGAGAGAGATAGTGACAGGGATTGGAGAGAGAGAGAGATAGTGACACAGGGATTGGAGAGAGAGTGAGATAGTGACACAGGGATTGGAGAGAGATAGTGACACAGGGATTGGAGAGAGAGAGAGAGTGTGACACCGGGATTAGAGAGAGAGAGTGACACAGGGATTGGAGAGAGAGAGATAGTGACACAGGGATTGGAGAGAGAGATAGTGACATGGATTGGAGAGAGAGATAGTGACACAGGGATTGGAGAGAGAGTGAGATAGTGACACAGGGATTGGAGAGAGAGAGAGATAGTGACACAGGGATTGGAGAGAGAGAGAGATAGTGACACAGGGATTGGAGAGAGAGATAGTGACACAGGGATTGGAGAGAGAGATAGTGACACAGGGATTGGAGAGAGAGAGAGATAGTGACACAGGGATTGGAGAGAGAGATAGTGACACAGGGATTGGAGAGAGAGATAGTGACACAGGGATTGGAGAGAGAGAGAGATAGTGACACAGGGATTGGAGAGTGAGATAGTGACACAGGGATTGGAGAGAGAGAGAGATAGTGACACAGGGATTGGAGAGAGAGATAGTGACACAGGGATTGGAGAGAGAGATAGTGACACAGGGATTGGAGAGAGATAGTGACACAGGGATTGGAGAGAGAGATAGTGACACAGGGATTGGAGAGTGAGATAGTGACACAGGGATTGGAGAGAGAGATAGTGACACAGGGATTGGAGAGAGAGATAGTGACACAGGGATTGGAGAGAGAGATAGTGACATGGATTGGCGAGAGAGATAGTGACACAGGGATTGGAGAGAGAGATAGTGACACGGGGATTGGCGAGAGAGAGATAGTGACATGGGGATTGGAGAGAGAGAGAGAGATAATTGCAGTGTATGTACCTTTAAGAGGAACTATGTTTTTGAAGCCCCTGTATACTGTAGTACCAGTAGTAACCACTCGGGTATATAAGCCTGTATAGCGTCTTGTGTAGTTAGTTCACCTCCAGACTTTGTTCAGTAAACACTTGTTAAATCAACTCCTGCATTCCGTGTCTCCATTAACGCACGGATCTAACAGTGGCGACGAGTTAGAAACGAACTGACCTGCAATTCGGCAGCACCTCAAGAAGATCGATTCCTCAGACGAAGGTCGAAGCCAGAGGCAAGAAAAAAGAAAGGGAAGCTGTGGTTTCACCAGCTAAACGGGCTGGTGGCAGGTAGTGCACTGATCCTTCTTGGGCTGCGGCGGGCTAGAGCTCGATCGGGTGGCTCTGCAACGGGGCCGGGCAGCGAGTCGGGAAGCGGAAGCAAGGAGAGAGAGAGGGTGGAGCACTCAGGGCGCGGCCGGTGCTGCAAAGCAGGTCGGCGTTCAGACCTAGCAGAGGGAGGGGAAAGTCCCAGAGGGTCCGCTCCATGACGGGAACGGTTCTCCAAGTAACGGAGAAACTATTGAAATTTTTTTAATAGAAATACCACGAAAAGCTGCAGGTCGCAACGGGAACCGCGGAGAACAGTGTTGGCAGTGGCGGGAAAGCGCGGGAGGCGCCATCTTAACTCGGCGGGGATGAAAGAAAAGCGCGGGAGGCACCATTTTGATCCATCGGGGACGGAGGAAAAGCGCGGGAAGCGCCATTTTAGATTTTCAAGATTCCGTAGACTGGCAATATTACTGCTTTCGATAGTGATATAGAAGATTGGACCACATGTGGAAAGAGTGGAGGTATATTGCAAGGCGAATGAAGTAGCGGATGATAAAAAGGCATCGGTACTTCTAAATCTGATGGGCGCAAGGACATACGGGCTGTTACGAAACTTGATCACTCCAGCCAAACCGATGGACAAGAATTTTAAGGAGATTGTTGATACCTTACAGGAGCACTTAAACCCAACACCGCTGCTGATAGCGGAACGATTCAAATTCTTCAGGAGGAATCAGCTCAAGAATGAAAGTAACGCTGATTACCTCACCGAATTACGAAAGCTGTCAAAGCACTGCCAATTCGGGGCAGGACTGGCAGATTCTCTACGAGACAAATTCGTCTGCGGTCTCCTAAGCGAAGGAACACAGAAAAGACTACTTTCTGAGAAAGATTTGACACTGGACAAGGCTTTCAGTGTGGCTGTATCATACGAAGCAGCAGCAAGAGGAGCTGCAGAGATACAGCAAAAGCCACAAGACTTCGGCACCCATGAAATGACACGGGGTTTCGAGAGATGTTATCGCTGCGGCAGATCCACCCATGACCAGAAGGACTGCTGGTTCAAGGACAAAGCATGCAGGCAATGCGGAAAGATGGGACACATTGCACGTGTATGCAGATCTGGAAAGAAATCCGCTGACAGTAAAAAGGTCAATAAGGAAAAGTACAGAAAGGTACAAATGATGACGGACAGTACCTCCGAAGACCAGAAGAGCGATAGCGACTCCGGAAACAAGAAACTAAGCTGTCTCAAATTACATAATGTAATTGCCAAAGAAGATTACCAGACCATTTGGGTTACCCTCACGATAGCGGGGTCCCCAGTCAAAATGGAGCTAGATACAGGATCAGCTCTGACCGTCATGAGTCGACGGGATTACGAGCGGCTATTTACGCATATACCTTTGAAAGACACATCTTGAAGACATATACGGGGCAGAAAGTATACCCCAGAGGGAAAATAAGGGTGCCTGTTGTATACAACGGCAAGGAAATACAGAAGTTGTATTTATACGTTCTGCAAGATGGTGGTCCACCGTTGTTGGGACGTGAATGAATCAGAAAGATACGTTTAGACTGGCACTCCATTCAGGCACTGACGGTTACCAGTAAGAAAAAAAACGATGATGACGTCATACCTGGACGATTAAAAGAAATCTTGGCTAACGCCAAAGAAGTGTTTCAACAGGAACTAGGAACCCTGAAAGGCGCCACCACCTCAATAAAAGTGGAAGATGCGGCAATTCCCAAGTTTTTTAAGGCAAGGCCGGTGCCATACGCAATTCATCCAGCCGTCGAGGCAGAGCTGGAGAATTTGGAAAAAGCAGGCGTGTTATCCAAGGTAGATTGGAGCGAGTGGGCAACACCCATCGTCCCGGTCATGAAGAAAACGTTGAATAATGATAAATCTGAAGAACAGAGAAAAATTCGCATCTGTGGGGACTTCAAGGTGACTGTAAACCCAGTTCTTCATACGGTACAGTATCCTCTTCCGAGGATAGAAGATATTTTCGCCTCACTATCCGGAGGGAAACGTTTCACCAAAATTGACTTAGCACAGGCATATCTACAGATGGAGGTTGAGGAGGCCTCTTAAAAAGTATCTCACGATAAACACACACAAAGGCCTGTACCAGTACAATCGACTGGTTTTCGGAGTGGCATCAGCTCCGGCTATCTGGCAAAGAGCTATGGAGCAAGTCCTGCAAGGGATTCCGGGGACTCGATGCTACCTAGACGACATCCTTGTAACAGGAGAAAACGACAACGAGCACCTTGCCAACTTGGAGCAGGTGCTCACAAGGCTGAGAGAACGGGGCCTACGAGCAAATCGCCCCAAGTGCGAATTTTTCCAGAAACAAATATCATATTGTGGCCATGTCATTAACGAAGAAGGGTTGCATAAGTCACCTGAAAAAATTGAAGCGGTCGTAAAGGCCCCAGCGCCTGAAAATGTCTCACAATTAAGGTCGTTCCTGGGATTAGTAAATTACTATCATAAATTTTTACCAAACTTGTCGACGGTTCTGCACCCTCTTAACGCACTGCTACAAACGGGAGTAGTTTGGAAATGGAGCAAAGACTGTAAACGTGCCTTCCATAAATGCAAAGGCTTGATCACGTCCAGGGAAGTGTTGGCTCATTACAACCCATCACTGCTAATCAGACTGGCGTGCGATGCATCCCCTTACGGCGTGGGAGCGGTATTATCGCATAGATTCCCTGATGGCTCGGAGCGGCCGATAGCTTTTGCGTCACGCTCATCGAACTCAGCTGAGCGTAACTATGCCCAGATCGACAGGGAGGCACTCAGCCTGGTGTGGGGGGTGAAGAAATTCAACCATTACCTACACGGACAAAAATTTACCTTGTTGACTGACCATCAACCCCTCGTCTCCATATTCAACCCTAAAAAGGGCGTTCCCATTGTGACAGCGCAAAGGCTACAGAGGTGGACCCTTTTCCTAGGGGCACACCAATATGACATAGAATACAAAGGAACAAAACAGCATGGGAATGCTGACGGGTTATCGCGCCTACCGTTGCCAACGGTGGAAGAGGCGCCTACAGTGGACCCAGTGGAGATGTTCCACTCGACCATAGTGGAATGTCTACCGGTGACAAATTCTACCATTGAAAAGGAAACGCGAAATGACCCGACTCTCGAGTCTACGGTTTAACGGTGAAGGGATGGCCAGCACATGGCGAACCACTGTTGCCAGCATTCTTGCAAAGAAGAGAACAGCTGTCAGTGGGCCGAGGAACCTTGATGTGTGGATCCAGAGTGGTGATTCCACCCAAACTCAAGGATAGAGTGCTAAAGGAGCTTCACGAGGGGCATCTGGGTGGAGTGAAAATGAAGAACTTAGCCAGAGCGTTTGTGTGGTGGCCAGGTATCGATGGAGACATCGAAGAAATGACCAAGAGCTGTCTAGGATGCCAGAAGGTCCAAAACGCCCCACCACAAGCCCCTCTACATCCATGGGAGTGGCCCTCATCTCCATGGCAAAGGGTACATATCGACTTTGCTGGTCCATTTATGGACTCAATGTTCTTAATCGCGGTGGATGCACACTCCAAGTGGCCGGAGGTAATAAAGATGTCCTCCACCACCACGGAAAAAACCATCACAGTATTAAGGACCATATTCACCAGGAATGGGCTGCCTGAACAGATCTGTTCTGATAATGGACCGCAATTTGTATCCGAAGAATTCAGGAAGTTCTTAAAAAAACAATGGGGTTAAGCACTACACATCCGCCCCATACCATCCCGCCACCAATGGATTGGCTGAAAGGTTTGTCCAGACCTTCAAGAAGGCCATAAAGGCCATGGGTAATGAAGACATAAATCTACAACATAAGGTAGATAACTTCTTGTTTGCGTACAGGAATGCAACACATGTGGTTACAAACCAAACCCCCGCCATGATGTTTTTCAATAGAAGCCTAAGATGCCGGCTGGATTTGGTCAAGCCAAACGTCAGAAGGGACGTAGAGAACCGGCAATTTCAAAGCATGAATGAAAGGCCAACTAGAACCTTCCAGATAGGTCAACCAGTTTTGGCCCGGGACTACCGTACCGAGAAATGGCAGCCTGGAACTATTTGCACACGACTAGGACCGCTGATGTATACCGTGGACACTGGAGAAAGCATAATAAGGCGCCATGCTGACCAGATCATAGAGTCATCCGAAAAAGGACAACCTACACCACAACTCTATACGCCTAGTGATGAAGCAGAGATACCCATAGTATCTACCTCCGATCTGGTGATACTGGAACCAGATGAACCCGACACTGGCATTGAAGCCGAATCGACCTTGCCAAAAGAACCTACTACACCACCGAGGCGTTATCCGGACCGAGTCAGGAAGCCTCCAGAGAGACTGAATTTGTAATTGATTAACTTCAGCAAATGTGTAGATTATTGTTCTTGTAAAAATGTTATTTAATGATTACTTAAAATGTTATGTACTATTTATCTAAAAGGGGAGGAATTGTAGTGTATGTACCTTTTAAGAGGAACTATGTTTTTGAAGCCCCTGTATACTGTAGTACCAGTAGTAACCACTCGGGTATATAAGCCTGTATAGCGTCTTGTGTAGTTAGTTCACCTCCAGACTTTGTTCAGTAAACACTTGTTAAATCAACTCCTGCATTCCGTGTCTCCATTAACACACGGATCTAACAATAGTGACACAGGGATTGGAGAGAGAGAGAGAGAGAGAGAGTGACACAGGGATTGGAGAGAGAGAGATAGTGACACAGGGATTGGAGAGAGAGAGATAGTGACACAGGGATTGGAGAGAGAGAGATAGTGACACAGGGTTTGGAGATGGAGAGATAGTGACACGGCTTGGAGAGAGAGCGATAGTGACAAGGAAGGATTGGAGACGGAGGGATGGAGCCAGGGAACGATTGGAGATAGAGGGATCCATCCATGGTTGAAACCCTACAGCTTCTGATTAGAGGCGGGATACGCTACCATTGAGCTGAAGTCTCGCTCTCGCAGAGAGGGTTACGGAATTGGGGGGTGTGGGGGCTGTTGGTATTGTTCCCAACGGATAGATTAAGTTACACGGCCTCATCAGCCAATAGCTCACGACCTTGCATCAGTCTGGAACCCTTTCTTTTTCTCTCTCTCTCCGCAGTTGTCCGCGGGTTCTGCTCGAATCGCCTCGCTGGCTCCTGGCCACCAATCAGGTGCCGGAGGCCAAGAATGTCCTTACCATCATTATGGAGAAGAATGGGCAGGTCCTGGACCGCGAGCCCTTGGAACTGGAGGAGTCCTTCACGGGTAGGTTGAATCCCTCCTGCCTATTAAATGGCTGGTGATTCTGCATTACATTGAATTACATCGAGTCTACAGCACAGGAACAGGCCAGTCGGCCCAACTGGTCCAAGCAGGTGTTTATGCTCCACACGAGCCTCCTCCCACCCCCTCTTCATCTCACCCCGTCAACATCTCCTTCTATCCCTTTCTCCCTCACATGTTTATCCAGCTTCCCCTTAAATGTATCGACGCTATTCGCCTCCACCACTCCCTGTGGTAGCGAGTTCCACATTCCCACCACTCTCTGAGTAATGAAGTTTCTCCAGAATTCCCCATTGGATTTATTAGTGACTCTCTTATATTGATGGCCCCCGAGTTCTGGTCTACCCCCACAAGTGGAAACATCTTCTCTACGTCTACCCTATTAAACTCCTTCATTATCTTAAAGTCCTCCATCAGGTCAACCCTCAGTCTTCCCTTTTCTAGAGAAAAGAGCCCCAGCCTGTTCAGTCTTTCCTAATAGCCTCCCAGTTCTGGTATCATCCTTGTAAATCTTTTTTGCACCTTCTCCAATGCCTGTATCATTTTTCTAATATGGAAACCAGAACTGTGCACAGTGCTCCAAGTGTGATATGGAGACCTGAACTGTGCACAGTGCTCCCAGTGTGATATGGAGACCAGAACTGTGCACAGTGCTCCAAGTGTGATATGGAGACCTAAACTGTGCACAGTGCTCCAAGTGTGATATGGAGACCAGAACTGTGCACAGTGCTCCAAGTGTGATATGGAGACCAGAACTGTGCACAGTGCTCCCAGTGTGATATGGAGACCAGAACTGTACACAGTGCTCCAAGTGTGATATGGAGACCAGAACTGTGCACAGTGCTCCAAGTGTGATATGGAGACCAGAACTGTGCACAGTGTTCCCAGTGTGATCTGGAGACCAGAACTGTGTACAGTGCTCCAAGTGTGATCTGGAGACCAGAACTGTGTACAGTGCTCCCAGTGTGATATGGAGACCAGAACTGTACTCAGGGCCCCAAGTGTGATATGGAGACCAGAACTGTGCACAGTGCTCCCAGTGTGATATGGAGACCAGAACTGTACTCAGGGCCCCAAGTGTGATATGGAGACCAGAACTGTGCACAGTGCTCCAAGTGTGATATGGAGACCAGAACTGTGCACAGTGCTCCCAGTGTGATATGGAGACCAGAACTGTACTCAGGGCTCCAAGTGTGATATGGAGACCAGAACTGTGCACAGTGCCCCAAGTGTGATATGGAGACCAGAACTGTACACAGTGCCCCAAGTGTGATATGGAGACCAGAACTGTGCACCGTGCTCCAAGTGTGATATGGAGACCAGAACTGTGCACAGTGCTCCCAGTGTGATACGGAGACCAGAACTGTGCACAGTGCTCCCAGTGTGATATGGAGACCAGAACTGTGCACAGTGCTCCAAGTGTGATATGGAGACCAGAACTGTGCACCGTGCTCCAAGTGTGATATGGAGACCAGAACTGTGCACAGTGCTCCCAGTGTGATACGGAGACCAGAACTGTGCAGTGCTCCCAGTGTGATATGGAGACCAGAACTGTGCACAGTGCTCCCAGTGTGATACGGAGACCAGAACTGTGCACAGTGCTCCCAGTGTGATATGGAGACCAGAACTGTGCACAGTGCTCCAAGTGTGATATGGAGACCAGAACTGTGCACCGTGCTCCAAGTGTGATATGGAGACCAGAACTGTGCACAGTGCTCCCAGTGTGATACGGAGACCAGAACTGTGCAGTGCTCCCAGTGTGATATGGAGACCAGAACTGTGCACAGTGCTCCCAGTGTGATATGGAGACCAGAACTGTGCACAGTGCTCCAAGTGTGATATGGAGACCTGAACTGTGCACAGTGCTCCAAGTGTGGTCTAACCAAGGTTCTATACAAGTTCAACATAACATCCCTGCTTTTCAATTCTTTCCCTTTAGAAATTGCTTTTTTTTAAGGCTTTGTTAACCTGCATAACTACATTTGAAATGTTTAAGTGTCCTAATCCAAATTGTACACTCTCGGGAGCTGCAAGCCTACATTTCGTTGTACTGCACTTGTGCACTAACAATGACAATAAAAGTTGATTTGATTTGATTTATTTACAATTTTTACTTTTAGTTTCTTTCTCACCTGGCCTGTCTTGAGGTTAACCTCACTGTGTTTCATGTTTCCACCACATCCTCCTCCCTTACTCTCTAGAATTGGACCTCGGGTACCCCGGCAACCAAGGCCCGAGACAGCAGTCCATCTGTAAGCTGCTGAAGAGCAGAAATATATGGAAGAATATTCTCATCCTTGGCTTCACCACGTGAGTAGACCGCTAGGGATCACCGCAAAGGGGCGCTGGTAGAACCTCGGGCCCCGGTCTACCCCGACGGCCTCTCGCCTTCCTCGCCGTGTCTCTCCTAAGGCGGGCTTGGCCTTGACCACGCTTGAGGGATTGTTACGGGGAGTTTGGCCAACAAGGCCCCAGGCTGCACGCTGACTGAGCTGGCCTGCTTTAGTCAGTTTAGTTAGTAGGCCTGAATCACTAGGAACTAGGCCCCAGGGTGTCCATTGACTGAACTGTCCTGTTTCAGTGAGGCGGAAATCAGCACCCATTTGAAAGGCCTGGAAAGTGAGGACGCAATTTACAATAGTTTGGTTTTGACATAATTTCTAATTAAAAAGTGCAAAACGTTGATGGCAGTTTGTGCATCAGAAGAGTGGAGTTGGTTGGAGCGTGGGAGTTTCCCTAAAGCTCAGGCTGAGGAGCTGGGAGAGGCAGAACCGGCTGCTCTATGGTGCTGCCAGTGGTGGATATGGTGCAGTTACAATGTGATGCATTTACTTTTCTATTATAGCTGAGGGGTAATGTGACGTGTTTACATAGACCTTGCCCACCCTGGGCAGCACGGTGGCATAGTGGTTAGCACTGTTGCCTCACAGCGCCAGGGACCCGGGTTCAAATCCGGCCTCGGGTGACTGCCTGTGTGGAGTTTGCACATTCTCCCCGTGTTTGCGTGGGTTTCCTCCGGGTGCTCCGGTTTCCTCCCACAGTCCAAAGATGTGCGGGTTAGGTTGATTGGCCACGATAAAAATTGGCCCTTAGTGTTAGGGGGGATTAAATATGTGGGGTTACGGGGATAGGGCTTGGGTGGGATGGCTGTCGGTGTAGGGACCGGGTGCTAGGGTTTGGATGATCAGCCATGATCTCGTTGAATGGCGGAGCAAGCTCGAAGGGCCGAATGGCCTACTCCTGCTCCTATCTTCTATATTTTCCATTATAGGTGGGGTAACGTGATGCATTTACATAGGACTTTTCCATTATAGGTGGCATAACGTGACGCATTTACATAGAACTTTTCTATTATTGGTGGCGTAATGTGATGTGTTTACATAGAACTTTTCCATTATAGGTGGGGTAACGTGAAGTGTTTACATAGAACTTTTGCATTAAAGGTGGGGTAACGTGATGTGTTTACATAGAACTTTTCCATTTTAGCTGAGGGAGGGTGGGTGGGAAGGAGGAGGAATTTGTAATGGTGTCAAGGAGCAGATGTTCTAACAGCTGGCGGATCTTCTGGCGCTCCGCAGGTTTATTGGGCACGGCATCCGCCACTGCTACGGGACATTCCGGCACAACGTCCTGGGCACCAAGTCGGGATTCTACCTCATGTACCTGCTGTCGGCGGGCACGGGCGGGTTGGCGTGCCTGTTCCTCTGCTTGACGGTCGACCGCTTCGGGCGGAGGGGCATCCTGCTGCTGAGCATGACGCTGACTGGCCTCGCCTCCCTCATCCTGCTGGGGCTCACTGAGTGTAAGTAGCTCTTCCACCTTGTGTGGAGGCGCGAGGAGGCGGGGGGTGTGTCTGCCTTTTATCCCCTCCTCCTTCCTTCCTCGCTCCCCCTCCCTCCCGCTGCATGTGCAACGCGTGAGTTGCTGCCCCATACCCTAACTCCCGTTCACCCATCACCCCTGTGCTCGCTGACCGACATTGGCTCACAGTCAGGCGGCGCCTCCATATAAAAGTTTTCCCATCCTCCTGTTCAAATCCCTCCATGGCCTCGCCCCTCCCTATCTCTGTAAACTCTTCCAGTCCTACAACCCCTCCGAGATCTCTGCGCTCCTCCAACTCTGCTCCCTTACCCATCCCTGATTTCCATCGCTCCACCATTGGCGGCCGTGCCTTCAGCTGCCTGGGGCCCTAAACTCTGGAATTCCCTCCCCAAACCTCTCCGCCTCTCTTTCCTCCTTTTAAGACGCTCCTTAAAACCCACCTCTTTGACTGAGCTTTTGGCCACCTGCCCTAACATCTCCTTATGTGGCTTTTTTTTAGATTTTTGGATATTAAGGGTGTCTTGGTGAGACCACACCTTGAGTATTGTGTGCAGTTTTGGTCGCCTTATCTGAGGAAGGATGTTCTTGCCATGGAGGGAGTGCAGCGAAGATTCACCAGGCTGATACCTGGGATGGCAGGAATGACGTATGAGGAGAGATTGAGTCGATTGGGCTTATACTCGCTGGAGTTTAGAAGAATGAGAGGGGATCTCATTGAAACTTTTAAAATTCTAACAGGACTAGACAGACTAGATGCAGGAACGATGTTCCCGATGGCGGAGGAGTCCAGAACCAGGGGTCACAGTCTAAGGATAAGGGGTAAGCCATTTAGGACTGAGATGGGGAGGAATTTCTTCACCCAGAGAGTGGTGAACCTGTGGAATTCTCTGCCACAGAAGGCAGTGGAGGCCAATTCATTAAATATATTCAAGAAGGAGTTAGATATAGTTCTTAAGGCTAAAGGGATCAAGGGATATGGGGAGAAGGCAGGGACAGGGTACTGAATTTAGATGATCAGCCATGATCTCATTGAATGGCGGAGCAGGCTCGAGGGGCCGAATGGCTACTACTGAACAGTGCAAGAGGCCGAGGACGGACAGGTCAGAGTGGAACTTATACAGAACTTATCCCCGCTTTTACGTGTTGGTGGTAAGTGTGGCATGGCTTGGGAGGAACAGGTGACTTTGGACCTACGGATCCCAAAGCTCTCCACCAATCGTGTCTCCTCATCTCATGTAGCCTGTTGTAGACTAATCGATAAGAATCATAGACGTTTATGGCACAGGAGGAGGCCATTTCGGCCCATTGTGTCCGTGCCGGCCGACAGAGCTATCCGGCCTAGTCCCACTCTCCAGCTCTTGGTCAGTAAGTTCGCAGATGACATGAAAATTGGTGGAGTGGTAAATAGCGAGGAGGGAAACCTTAGGCTACGGGACGATATAGATGGGTTGGTCAGATGGGCAGAACAGTGGCAAATGGAATTTAGCCCTGAAAAGTGTGAGGTGATGCATTTTGGGAGGACTAACAAGGCAAGGGAATACACAATGAATGGTAGGACCCTAGGAAGGACAGAGGATCAGAGGGACCTTGGTGTGCATGTACATAGATCCCTGAAGGCAGCAGGACAGGTAGATAAGGTGGTTAAAAAGGCATATGGTATAATTGACCTCATTAGCCGAAGCATAGAATATAAGAGCAGGGAGGTTATGATGGAGCTGTACAAAACACTGGTAAGGCCACAGCTGGAATAGTGTGTGCAGTTCTGGTCGCCTCACTATAGGAAGGATGTGATTGCATTGGAGAGGGTGCAGAGGAGATTCACCAGGATGTTACCTGGGCTGGAGCGCTTCAGCTATGAAGAAAGACTGGACAGGCTGGGGTTGTTTTCCTTAGAGCAGAGAAGGCTGAGGGGGGACCTGATTGAGGTGTACAAAATTATGAGGGGCATAGATAGGGTAGATAGAAAGGAACTTTTCCCCTTAGTAGAGGGGTCAATAACCAGGGGGCATAGTTTCAAGGTAAGGGGCAGGAGGTTTAGAGGGGATTTGAGGAAAAACCTTTGCACCCAGAGGGTGGTTGGAATCTGGAACTCACTGCCTGAAAGGGTGGTAGAGGCAGGAACCCTCACAACATTCAAGAAGCATTTAGATGAGCACTTGAAATGCCATAGCATACAAGGCTATGGACCAAGTGCTGGAAAATGGGATTAGAATAGACATAGAAACATAGAAGATAGGAGCAGGAGTAGGCCATTCGGCCCCTCGAGCCTGCTCCGCCATTCAATGAGATCATGGCTGATCATCCAAACTCATTACCCTGTCCCTGCTTTCTCCCCATATCCTTTGATCCCTTTAGCCTTAAGAAATATATCTAACTCCTTCTTGAATATATTTAATGAATTGGCCTCCACTGCCTTCTGTGGTAGAGAATTCCACAGGTTCACCACTCTCTGGGTGAAGAAATTCCTCCTCATCTCTGTCCTAAATGACTTACCCCTTATCCTTAGACTGTGACCCCTGGTTCTGGACTCCCCCACCATCGGGAACATCCTTCCTGCATCTAGTCTGTCCAGTCCTGTTAGAATTTTATAGGTTTCGATGAGATCCCCTCTCAATCTTCTAAACTCCAGTGAGTATAAGCCCAATCGACCCAATCTCTCCTCATACGTCATTCCTGCCATCCCAGGTACCAGTCTGGTGAATCTTCGCTGCCCTCCCTCCATGGCAAGAACATCCTTCCTCAGATAAGGCGACCAAAACCACACACAATACTCAAGGTGTGGTCTCACCAAGGCCCTGTACAACTGCAGCAAGACAGGGCTTGATGGCCGGCGCAGACACGATGGGCCGAAGGGCCTCTTTCTGTGCTGTATAAATCAATGACTATGACTCTATGGTCCGTTGCCCTGTAGGTTCCGGCACTTCAAGTGCATATCCAAGTACTTTTTAAATGTGGTGAGGGTTCCTGCCTCTACCACCCTTTCAGGCAGTGAGTTCCAGACCCCCAGCACGCACTGGGTGAAAAACAGTTCTCAAATCCCCTCTAATCCTTCGAATAATTACTTTAAATCTGTGCCCCCTGGTTATTGATCTCTCTGCTCAGTCCTTCCTATCCACTCTATCCAGGTCCCTCATACTTTTCCTCAATTAAATGCCTCCTCAGCCTCCTCTGTTCCAAAGAAAACCGCCCCAGATCAGAACTGTATCCCAGCCTATTGATCACTACGATTAGTCAACAGCTCCCATTCTCGTTGTGTCGTGCGACTACCAGGATGATAGAAGGTGAACGAGATGGACCATCGTCTATATTCATCCAGCAATTCCTAGGGTCTTGTGATGCCCATCCACAGCAAAACCCTTCATGATTTTGAACACTTCTATTAAATCTCCCCTTACGCTTTTCTGGTTTAAGGAGCACAACCCCAGCTTCTCTAAGTCTGTCCACATAACTGAAGTCCCTCATCCCTTGTCCCATTCCAGTAAATCTCGCCTTAACCTTCTCTGCTTCCAATAGTGGCCCCTCCGACAGTGCAGCGCTCCCTCAGTACTGCCCCTCCGACAGTGCGGCGCTCCCTCGGTACTGCCCCTCCGACAGTGCAGCGCTCCCTCAGTACTGCCCCTCCGACAGTGTGGTGCTCCCTCAGTACTGCTCCTCTGACAGTGCAGCGCTCCCTCAGTACTGCCCCTCCGACAGTGCGGCGCTCCCTCGGTACTGCCCCTCCGACAGTGCAGTGCTCCCTTGGTACAGCCCCTCCGACAGTGCTGTGCTCCCTCAGTACTGCCCCTCCGACAGTGCGGCACTCCCTCAGTACTGCTCCTCCGACATTGCAGCGCTCCCTCAGTCCTGACCCTTCCGACAGTGCAGCGCTCCCTCAGTACTGACCCTCTGACAGTGCAGTGCTCCCTCAGTACTGACCCTCCGACAGTGCAGCGCTCCCTCAGTACTGACCCTCCGACAGTGCGGCACTCCCTCAGTACTGACCCCTCCGACAGTGCGGCACTCCCTCAGTACTGCTCCGACAGTGCGGCACTCCCTCAATACTGCCCCTCCGACAGTGCGGCACTCCCTCAGTACTGCCCCTCCAACAATGCGGCACTCCCTCAGTACTGCTCCTCCGACAGTGCAGCGCTCCCTCAGTCCTGACCCTCCGACAGTGCAGCGCTCCCTCAGTACTGCTCCTCCGACATTGCAGCGCTCCCTCAGTCCTGACCCTTCCGACAGTGCAGCGCTCCCTCAGTACTGACCCTCTGACAGTGCAGTGCTCCCTCAGTACTGACCCTCCAACAGTGCGGCACTCCCTCAGTACTGCTTCTCCGACAGTGCGGCACTCCCTCAATACTGCCCCTCCGACAGTGCGGCACTCCCTCAATACTGCCCCTCCGACAGTGCGGCACTCCCTCATTACTGCCCCTCCGACAGTGCGGCACTCCCTCAGTACTGCCCCTCCAACAATGCGGCACTCCCTCAGTACTGCCCCTCCGACAGTGCGGCAGTCCCTCAGTACTGTCCCTCCGACAGTGCGGCACCCCCTCAGTACTGCTCCTCCGACAGTGCAGCGCTCCCTCAGTCCTGACCCTCCGACAGTGCAGCGCTCCCTCAGTACTGCTCCTCCGACATTGCAGCGCTCCCTCAGTCCTGACCCTCCGACAGTGCAGCGCTCCCTCAGTACTGCCCCTCCGACAATGCGGCGCTCCCTCAGTCCTGACCCTCCGACAGTGCAGCGCTCCCTCAGTACTGGCAGCGAGGACTGTCAGCCCTGGATTATGGATCTCGAGTCTCTGGAGTGGGACTCGAACCCGCGACCTTCTGACTCCAAGGCGAGTGAGAAAGCTACCCCATGAGCCGAGGCCTTGACATCTTTCCTAATGTGTGTTACCCAGAATTTCCTTGACTCCCGCCTCAGCCCCACTCCCCATTCACTCTTTCAGTGCTTGTATTTTGACCGTCTCTCTCCAAGCTCACCGCCATCTCTCTCTCTCCCACCCCCTCCAGACTTGAATGATGCGGCCATTATGACCTTCTCGATTCTTGGCCTCTTCTCCTCCCACGCTGTCGCCACCCTCAGTGTCTTCTTCTCCGCTGAAGTGATACCCACAGTCATCAGGTGAGGGTCTTCAGTTCTGCCTGCGATCTAGATGGGGATAGTGACTCTGGCCGAGAGCTGGGGTTGAATCCAAGTCATCGACAGTGTGGGGTAAAGGTAACCGCTCTCTCTGGAGGACTGGGTGTGTCAGTCACTGACCTTTCACCCTCTGGGACGTGGGGTAATACTCTTGAGAGTGCGGCGATAATCGCAGAGTGTGCCGATACTCCTAGGGCATAATGCCCTGCGTAATACTACCAGAGTAATACTCTGAGATAATAGCAGATTAATACTCCGCATGTGTGAAATATTTCCCGTGTGTGTTTTTTTTATTTTATTCATTCCTGGGATGTGGGCGTCGCTGGCAAGGGCAGCATTTATTGCCCATCCCTAGTTGCCCCTTGAGAAGGTGGTGGTGAGCCGCCTTCTTGAACCGCTGCAGTCTGTGTGGTGAAGGTTCTCCCACAGTGCTGTTAGGGAGGGAGTTCCAGGATTTTGACCCAGCGACGATGAAGGATCAGCTGATATAATTCCAAGTCCGGATGGTGTGTGACTTGGAGGAGAATTTGGAGGTGGTGGTGTTCCCATGGGCCTGCTGCCCTTGTCCTTCTAGGTGGAAGAGGTCGCGGGTTTGGGAGGTGCTGCCGAAGAAGCCTTGGCGAGTTGCTGCAGAGCATCTTGTAGATGGTACACACTGCAGCCACGGTGCGTCGGTGGTGGAGGGAGTGAATGTTTAAGGTGGTGGATGGGGTGCCAATCAAGCGGGCTGCTTTGTCCTGGATGGTGTCGAGCTTCTTGAGTGTTGTTGGAGCTGCACTCATCCAGGCAAGTGGAGAGTATTCCATCACACTCCTTACTTGTGCCTTGTAGATGGTGGAAAGGCTTTGGGGAGTCAGGAGGAGGTGAGACACTCGCCGCAGAATACCCAGCCTCTGACCTGCTCTTGTTGCCACAGTATTTATGTGGCTGGTCCAGTTTTGTGTGCAACACTCCCTGACGTAAGAAAACTACTAGGCACCTGGTCTAAGCGTTAAAGCTTTAATCAACTGATTTTCAACATGGAGATCTAGTTGTGTTCCTGTTAAAGGTTGTCCTGAGCAAGCTGGGCCCATGCCCGAGTATTTATACTCTCCCTGGACAGCGCCACCAGCAGGCCGCCCAGTATTATTTCATAAGTCATTTCCACGTGAATGACAAGATTCATGTCACCCCCCATGGGTGTAATAATGTATGAGCGAGGGAGAGTGGGAACTAATTGAATAGCTCTTTCAAGGAGCCAGCACAGGTTTGCTGGGCTGAATGGCCTCCTCCTGTGCGGTATGATTGCAGTGTGCTTCCTCCTCGCCCCTTTCTCCTCTCTCTCTCTCTCTCTGTTTGATGTTTTAGGGGCGAGGGCCTGGGGCTGATTCTGGCCCTGGCGTCGGTTGGCAAGCTCAGCTCACCCATCATGGACCTCCACAACCAGCACGGCTACTTCCTGCACCATGTGGTCTACGCCTCCTTCGCCATCCTCTGCTCCCTGTGCATCATGCTCCTGCCCGAGAGCAAACGCAAGCCCCTGCCCGAGTCAGTCAGGGACGGCGAGCGTTACCGGCGCCCGTCGCTCCTCCGCCGCAGACGGGACAACGTGCCCCTGCTCGCCGCCCCCAACCCCACCATCTGAGGTCACCCGTGACCTGGCCTCCCGACCCGACCCCTGACCCCACTCCCCTCCTGACCCCTGACCCCATTCCCCTCCCGACCCCTGACCCCACTCCTGACCCTATTGCCCTCCCGACCCCTGACCCACTACCCTCCCGACCCCTGAACCCATTCCCCTCCCGACCCCCTGACCCCTCCCCTCCCGACCCCTGAACCCATTCCCCTCCTGACCCCACTCCCCTCCCGACCCGACTCATCCCCTCCTGACCCCACTCCCCTCCCGACCCCTGACTCCATCCCCTCCTGACCCCATTCCCCTCCCGACCCCCTGACCCCTCCCCTCCCGACCCCTGAACCCATTCCCCTCCCGACCCCACTCCCCTCCCGACCCCTGACCTCACTCCTCTCCCGACCCGACCCCACTCCCCTCCGAAAACCCTAAACCTCATTCCCCCGACCCCACTCCCTCCTGATACCACTCCCCCCCCGATCCCACTCTCCTCCTGATCCCACTCCCCTCCCAAAACTCTAAACCTCATTCCCCTCCTGACCCCGCTCCCCTCCGAAATCCTGACCCCACTCCCGTCCTGACTCCACTCCCTCTCGTTGATGCCCTCCTGACCCTTGACCCCACTCCCCCTCCCTCAACCATGCTCCCTACCAATCCCTGACCCCACTACCCTTTCGACCCCTGAACCCACTCCCTCTCAACTGCACCCTCCCGACCCTGCTCCCTCTCTCGACCATGGCCCCTCCCTATCTCTTAACTGACCTCCTCACGACCCCACTCCCTTCCTCAACCACACCTTCCCGACTCAACCCCACTCCCGCTCGACCGCGTCATCTCTCTTGACGACAACCCCTCCTGACCCCACTCCCTAGATGACGACCCCTTACCTCACTCCCTAATCGACGACCCCTCCTGAACCCACTCCCTAGATGACGACCCCTCTTACCTCACTCCCTAGACGACGACCCCTTACCCCACTCCCTAGACGATGACCCCCTTACTCCACTCCCTAGAGGACGACCCCTTACCCCACTCCCTAGACGACGACCCCTCTTACCCCACTCCCTAGGCGACGATCCCTCCGATCCCAGTCCCTCTCGACGACCCCTCCGACCCCACTCTCTCGACGACGACCCCACCTGACCCCGCTCCCTTGACGACGCCCCTTCCCTACCTTGACCGTGTCCCCGCCTGAGCCGACACCACTACCTCCCAACCTGCCCCCCGAATCCCTCCCTTTCTCCATCCCTCTCTCCGACCCGACACCTGCCTCTTCACGACGATTGTGTGGCTGGAACGAACGAGACAGCAACGCGGGAAAGAAAATGGACGCCGAAACTCCAGACCAGCTGTTCCCTCAACTCCTGCCCCGCCCCATTCTTTTTTTTCATGATGTATTTTATAACTGTACAGCTCATGCATTCCAAATATATAAATATATATTTAAAACTAACAAGCCTCCACACACTTCATATCTGCTCTGAAACTGTCCGCTACCCTCACATCTTCATCTGAGAACAATGAGATAGAGAGAGGCAGAGGGAGGGAGGGAGAGAGAGTGAGGGGCAGGAAGAGAGAGGCAGAGACAGTCGGACAGGGAGAGACGGAGGTGGATGTTCCAAGTACAGACTAGGTACATTCCAACGAGGGAAGGGTAAGGGAACCAAAGCAAGGGCTCCTTGGATGACGAGGGAGATAGAGAAGGTGCTCCTTGGATGACGAGGGAGATAGAGAAGGTGCTCCTTGGATGACGAGGGAGATAGAGAAGGTGCTCCTTGGATGACGGAGATAGAGAAGGTGCTCCTTGGATGACGAGGGAGATAGAGAAGGTGCTCCTTGGATGACGAGGGAGATAGAGAAGGTGCTCCTTGGATGACGGAGATAGAGAAGGTGCTCCTTGGATGACGAGGGAGATAGAGAAGGTGCTCCTTGGATGACGAGGGAGATAGAGAAGGTGATGAAACAAAAAAAGAGGGTGTATGATGAATGTCAGGTGAATTCTTCAAGGGAGAACCAGACCACATACAATAAGTTGAGAGGGGAAGTGAAGATGAAAATAAGATTGGCAAAGAGAGAACAAGAGAGTAGAATGGCGGGTCACATAAAAGGGAACCCAAAAATCTTCTACCGCATATAAGCGGGTAGTAAGAGGCGGGGTGGGGCCTATTAGCGACAAAGAAGGTGTTATATGCTTAGAGGCGCAGGGCAAGGCTAGAATACTCAATGAGTACTTTGTATCGGTGTTTACTAAGGAGGTGGATGCTGACAAAATATCGGTAGAAGTGGAAAAGGTAAAAGCAATGGAAGGGGTGATAGGATGTACTAGAAAGGCTGGGTATGCTCAGAGTGGATAAGTCACCTGGTCCAGATGGCTTGCATCCCAGGTTGCTAATGGAATTGGGGGAAGAGATAGCGGAAGGGCTTGCCATAATTTTCCAATCTTCGCTAGATGCGGGGGAGCTGCCTGAGGATTGGAAAGTGGCAAATGTGACACCATTGTTCAAGGTGTAAAGACAATCCGAGTAACTACAGGCCGGTCAGTTTAACATCAGTGGTGGGTAAAGTTTTAGAAACAATAATCAAGGAAAAAATTAACAGGCACTTGGAGAGGTTTAAGCTAATTAAGGAAAGCCAACATGGATTTGTAAAAGGCAGATCGTGTTTGACTAATTGAATTTTTTGATGAAGTAACAGAGAGGTTTGATGAAGGGAATGCACTGGATGTTGTCTACATGGATTTTCGGAAGGCATTTGACAAAGTACCACATAGAAGGCTGGTTAACAAAATTGAGGCTCATTAGAATAGGCGGGTCAGTGGCAGCTTGGATAAGGAATTGGCTTAAGGACAGAAAACAGCGAGTTGTGGTAAGTGGCTGTTTTTCAGACTGGAGGATGGTAGACAGTGGTGTTCCCCAAGGGTCAGTGCTGGGGCCACTGCTTTTTTTGATATATATAAATGACCTGGATATTGGAATACAGAGTAGAATTTCTAAATTTGCCAACGGCACCAAACTTGGGGGTGTGGCAAACAGTGAGGATGATACCAATCGACTGCAACAGGACATAGAAAGGCTAGCAGAATGGGCAGACAAGTGGCAGATGGAATTTAATGCAGAGAAGTGTGAGGTGATGCATTTAGGCAGAAGGAACAGGGAGAGGCAATACACTTAATGGCACAGTTTTAAAGAGTGTGCAGGGACAGAGAGACCTGGGAGTTAATGTGCGTAGGTCCCTGAAGGTGGCAGGGACATATTGAGATAGTGGTTAACAAAGCATATGGGATCTTGGGCTTCATAAATTGAGTGCAAAAGTAGAGAAGTTATGCTGAACCTTTATAAAGCACTGGTTAGGCCACAACTGGAGTATTGCGTCCAGTTCTGGTCACCACACTTTAGGAAGGATGTGAAGGCCCTTGAGAGGGTGCAGAGGAGATTTACCAGAATGGTTCCGGGGATGGGGGATCTTAGCTACAAGGACAGGTTGAAGAAGCTGGATTTGTTTTCATTAGAGCAAAGGAGGTTGAGGGATGATTTGAGAGAGGTGTACAAGATTATGACGGGTTTGGATAGGCTAGACGGGGAAAGGCTGTTCCCATTAGTTGATGGTACAAGGACTAGGGGGCACAGATTTAAAGTTCTGGGTGAGAGATACTGAGGGGATGTGAGGAAAAACTTTTTTATGCAGCCACTGGTGAGGACCTGGAACTCGCTGCCGACGGAAGTGGTGGAAGCGGACATACTCAATGTTTTCAAGGGGAGACTGGATAGGCACTTGAGGGAAATAAACTTGCAGGGCTACGGGGATAGAGCGGGGGAGTGGGACTGACTGGATTGTCCGACAGAGAGCTGGCATGGACTCGATGGGCTGAATGGCCTCCTTCTGTGCCATTATGGCTCTGTGACTGGGGCAATAGACACAGATAGAGACACACAGGCAGAGGGAGAAATGCAAAGTGGGAGAGAGATGCAGAGGTAAAAACAGAGGGAGAAAGTTATTTTTGGGATCCTCTCTAGCTTCCATTGCTGCATTTGTAGGATGACTCGAGTCCCACAATCCAAGGCCGAGACTTGCGGTTCGCAGTACTGAGGGAGCGCTGCACTGTCGGAGGGGCAGTACTGAGGGAGCGCTGCACTGTCGGAGAGGCAGTACTGAGGGAGCACTGCACTGTCGGAGGGGCAGTACTGAGGGAGCACCGCACTGTCGGAGAGGTAGTACTGAGGGAGCGCCGCACTGTCGGAGAGGTAGTACTGAGGGAGCGCCGCACTGTCGGAGGGGCAGTACTGAGGGAGCGCCGCTCGACCGGAGAGACAGTTCTGAGGGAGTGCTACACTGTCGGATGGGCGGTACTGAGGGAACACTGCACTGTTGGAAAGGCAGTTCTGAGGGAGCGCCACACTGTTGGAGGGGCAGTACTGAGCGAGTGCCACACCGTCGGAGGGGCAGTACTGAGGGAGCGCCGCACTTTTGCAGGGGCAGTACTGATGGAGCACTGCAATGTCGGAGGGGCAGTACTGAGGGAGCGCCGTACTGTCGGAGGGGCAGTATTGAGGGAGAGCTACGCTGTCGAAGGGGCAGTACTGAGGGAGCACAGCACTGTCGAAGGGGCAGTACTGAGGGAGCGCTGCACTGTCGGAGGGGCAGTATTGAGGGAGCGCTGCATTGTCGGAGGGGCAGTACTGAGGGAGCGCCACACTGTCGGAGGGTCAGTACTGAGGGAGAATTGCACTGTCGGAGGGTCAGTAGAGGGAGAACTGCACTGTTGGAGGGGCAGTACTAAGAGAGCACCGGACTGTCGGAGGGTCAGTACTGAGGGAGCGCTGCACTGCCGGAGGGGCAGTACTGAGGGAGGGCTGCACTGTCGGAGGGGCAGTACTGAGGGAGGGCTCCACTGTCGGAGGGGCAGTACTGAGGGAGTACTGCACTGTCGGAGGGGCAGTATGGAGGTAGCGTTGTACTGTCGGAGAACCAGTACTGAGGGAGCGTCGCACTGTCGGAGGGTCAGTACTGAGGGAAAGTTACACTGTTGGAGGGTCACTACTGAGGGAGTGTTGCACTGTCGGATAGGCAGTACTGAGGAAGCATCGCACTGTCGGAGGGTCAGTACTGAGGGAGCGCTGCACTGCCGGAGGGGCAGTACTGGGGGAGCGCTGCACTGTCGGACGGGCAGTACTGAGGGAGCGCTGCACTGCCGGAGGGGCAGTACTGGGGGAGCGCTGCACTGTCGGACGGGCAGTACTGAGGGAGCGTTGCACTGTCGGAGGGGCAGTACTGAGGGAGCACTGCACTGTCGGAGGGCCAGTACTGAGGGAGCATTGCATTGTCGGATGGGCAGTACTGAGGGAGCGCTGCACTGTTGAAGGGGCAGTACTGAGGGAGAGCTATGCTGTCGGAGGGGCAGTATTGAGGGAGCGCTGCATTGTCGGAGGGGCAGTACTGAGGGAGCACTGCAATAGCGGAGGGGCAGTACTGAGGGAGCGCTGCACTGTAGGAGGGGCAGTATTGAGGGAGCGCTGCACTGTCGAAGGGTCAGTACTGAGGGAGAGTTACACTGTTGGAGGGTCACTATTGAGGGAGTGTTGCACTGTCGGATAGGCAGTACTGAGGAAGCATCGCACTGTCGGAGGGTCAGTACTGAGGGAGCGCCACACTGTAGGAGGGTCAGTACTGAGGGAGAACTGCACTGTCGGAGGGTCTGTAGAGGGAGAACTGCACTGTTGGAGGGGCAGTACTAAGAGAGCACCGGACTGTCGGAGGGTGAGTACTGAGGGAGCGCTGCACTGCCGGAGGGGCAGTACTGAGGGAGGGCTCCACTGTCGGAGGGGCAGTACTGAGGGAGTACTGCACTGTCGGAGGGTCAGTACTGAGGGAGAGCTGCACTGTCGGAGGGGCAGTACTGAGGGAGTGCTGCACTGTCGGAGGGGCAGTACTGAGGAAGCATCGCACTGTCGGAGGGGCAGTACTGAGGGAGCACTGCACTGTCGGAGGGTCAGTACTGTGGGAGCGTTGCACTGTCAGAGAGGCAGTACTGAGGGAGCGCCACACTCTCGGAGGGGCAGTACTGAGGGAGCGCTGCACTATTGCAGGGGCTGGACTGAGGGAGCGTTGCATTGTCGGAGGGGCAGTGCTGAGGGAGCACTGCAATGGCGGAGGGGCAGTACTGAGGGAGCGCTGCACTGTCGAAGGGTCAGTACTGAGGGAGAGTTACACTGCTGGAGGGGCAGTACTGAGGGAGCGCTGCACTGTCGGAGGGGCAGTACTGAGGGAGCGCAGCATTGTCGGAGGGGCAGTACTGAGGGAGTGCAGCACTGTCGGAGGGGCAGTACTAAGGGAGTGCTGCACTGTCGGAGGGGCAGTACTGAGGGAGCGCAGCACTGTCAGAGGGGCAGTACTGACGGAGTGCAGCACTGTCGGAGGGGCAGTACTAAGGGAGCGCTGCACTGTCGGAGGGGCAGTATTGAGGGAGAACTGCACTGTCGGAGGGTCACTAGAAGGTGAACTGCACTGTTGGAGGGTCACTACTGAGGGAGCGTTGCACTGTCGGATAGGCCATACTGAGGAAGCATTGCACTGTTGGAGGTTCAGTACTGAGGGAGCGCCACACTGCCGGAGTGTCAGTGCTGAGGGAAAGCTATGCTGTCGGAGGGGCAGTACTGAGGGAGCGCAGCACTGTCGGAGGGCCAGTACTGAGGGAGAACTGCACTGTCAGAGGGACAGTACTGAGGGAGGGCTGCACTGTCGGAGGGTCACTACTGAAGGTGCGCTACACTGTCGGAGGGTCAGTACTGAGGGAGAGTTACACTGTTGGAGGGGCACTACTGAGGGAGCACTGCACTGTTGGAGGGGCGGTACTGAGTGAGCGCTGCACTGTTGGAGGGGCAGTACTGAGGGAGCACTGCACTGTCGGAGGGTCAGTACTGAGGGAGCATTGCACTGTCGGGGGGGGGAGGGGCAGTACTGAGGGAGCGTTGCACTGTTGGAGGGGCAGTACTGAGGGAGCGCTGCACTGTCGGAGGGGCAGTACTGAGGGAGCACTGCACTGTCGGAGGGTCAGTAGAGGGAGAACTGCATTGTTGGAGGGGCAGTACTAAGAGAGCACCGGACTGTCGGAGGGTGAGCACTGAGGGAGCGCTGCGCTGTCGGATGCTCAGTACTGAGGGAGCGCTGCACTGTCTGAGGGTTAGAATTGAGGGAGCACTGCACTGTCGGAGGGGCAGTACTGAGGAAGCGTCACACTCTCGGAGGGGTAGTACTGAGGGAGCGCTGCACTGTCGGAGGGGCAGTACTGAGGGAGCGTCGCACTCTCGGAGGGGTAGTACTGAGGGAGCGCTGCACTGTCGGAGGGGCAGTATTGAGGGAGCGCTGCACTGTCGGAGGGGCAGTACTGAGGAAGCGTCACACTGTCGGAGGGTCAGTACTGAAGGAGAGCTACGCTGTCAGAGCGGCAGTACTGAGGGAGCGCCGCACTGTTGGAGGGGCAGTACTGAGGGAGCACTGCAATGTCGCAGGGGCAGTACTGGGGGAGCGCTGCACTCTCAGAGGGTCAGTACTGAGGGAGAACTGCACTGTCGGAGGGTGAGTACTGAGGGAGCGCTGCACTGTCGGAGGGTCAGTACTGAGGGAGAGCTGCACTGTCGGAGGGGCAGTACTGAGGGAGGGCTCCACTGTTGGAGGGGCAGTACTGAGGGAGTACTGCACTGTCGGAGGGTCAGTACTGAGGGAGAGTTACACTGTTGGAGGGTCACTACTGAGGGAGCATTGCACTGTCGGAGGGGCAGTACTGAGGGAGAGTTACACTGTTGGAGGCTCAGTAGAAGGTGAACTGCACTGTTGGAGGGTCACTACTGAGGGAGCGTTGCACTGTCGGATAGGCCGTACTGAGGAAGCATCGCACTGTCGGAGGGTCAGTACTGAGGGAGCGTTGCAATGTCGGAGAGGCAGTACTGAGGGAGCGTCGCACTGTTGGAGGGGCAGTACTAAGGAGCACCGCACTGTCGGAGGGTCAGTATTGAGGGAGAACTGCACTGTCGGAGGGGCAGTACTGAGGGACGGCTGCACTGTCAGAGGAGCACTACTGAGGGAGTGCCGCACTGTTGGAGGGGCAGTACTGAGGGTGCACTGCACTGTCGGAGGGGCAGTGCTGAGGAAGCACTGCAATGGCGGAGGGTCAGTACTGAGGGAGCGCTGCACTGTCGGAGGCTGAGTACTGAGGGAGCGCTGCACTGTCGGAGGGTCACTATTGAGGGAGCACTGCACTGTCGGAGGGGCAGTACCGAGGGAACACTGCACTGTCGGAGGGGCAGTACTGAGGGAGCGCCGCACTCTCAGAGGGGCAGTACTGAGGGAGCGCTGCACTGTTGCAGGGGCTGGACTGAGGGAGCGTTGCATTGTCGGAGGGGCAGTACTGAGGGAGCACTGTAATGGCGGAGGGGCAGTACTGAGGGAGCGCTGCACTGTCGAAGGGTCAGTACTGAGGGAGAGTTACACTGTTGGAGGGGCAGTACTGAGGGAGCGCTGCACTGTCGGAGGGGCAGTACTGAGGGAGTGCTGCACTGTCGGAGGGGCAGTACTGAGGAAGCATCGCACTGTCGGAGGGGCAGTACTGAGGGAGCACTGCACTGTCGGAGGGTCAGTACTGTGGGAGCGTTGCACTGTCAGAGAGGCAGTACTGAGGGAGCGCCACACTCTCGGAGGGGCAGTACTGAGGGAGCGCTGCACTATTGCAGGGGCTGGACTGAGGGAGCGTTGCATTGTCGGAGGGGCAGTGCTGAGGGAGCACTGCAATGGCGGAGGGGCAGTACTGAGGGAGCGCTGCACTGTCGAAGGGTCAGTACTGAGGGAGAGTTACACTGCTGGAGGGGCAGTACTGAGGGAGCGCTGCACTGTCGGAGGGGCAGTACTGAGGGAGCGCAGCATTGTCGGAGGGGCAGTACTGAGGGAGTGCAGCACTGTCGGAGGGGCAGTACTAAGGGAGTGCTGCACTGTCGGAGGGGCAGTACTGAGGGAGCGCAGCACTGTCAGAGGGGCAGTACTGACGGAGTGCAGCACTGTCGGAGGGGCAGTACTAAGGGAGCGCTGCACTGTCGGAGGGGCAGTATTGAGGGAGAACTGCACTGTCGGAGGGTCACTAGAAGGTGAACTGCACTGTTGGAGGGTCACTACTGAGGGAGCGTTGCACTGTCGGATAGGCCATACTGAGGAAGCATTGCACTGTTGGAGGTTCAGTACTGAGGGAGCGCCACACTGCCGGAGTGTCAGTGCTGAGGGAAAGCTATGCTGTCAGAGGGGCAGTACTGAGGGAGCGCAGCACTGTCGGAGGGCCAGTACTGAGGGAGAACTGCACTGTCAGAGGGACAGTACTGAGGGAGGGCTGCACTGTCGGAGGGTCACTACTGAAGGTGCGCTACACTGTCGGAGGGTCAGTACTGAGGGAGAGTTACACTGTTGGAGGGGCACTACTGAGGGAGCACTGCACTGTTGGAGGGGCGGTACTGAGTGAGCGCTGCACTGTTGGAGGGGCAGTACTGAGGGAGCACTGCACTGTCGGAGGGTCAGTACTGAGGGAGCATTGCATCGTCGGGGGGGGGAGGGGCAGTACTGAGGGAGCGTTGCACTGTTGGAGGGGCAGTACTGAGGGAGCGCTGCACTGTCGGAGGGGCAGTACTGAGGGAGCACTGCACTGTCGGAGGGTCAGTAGAGGGAGAACTGCATTGTTGGAGGGGCAGTACTAAGAGAGCACCGGACTGTCGGAGGGTGAGCACTGAGGGAGCGCTGCGCTGTCGGATGCTCAGTACTGAGGGAGCGCTGCACTGTCTGAGGGTTAGAATTGAGGGAGCACTGCACTGTCGGAGGGGCAGTACTGAGGAAGCGTCACACTCTCGGAGGGGTAGTACTGAGGGAGCGCTGCACTGTCGGAGGGGCAGTACTGAGGGAGCGTCGCACTCTCGGAGGGGTAGTACTGAGGGAGCGCTGCACTGTCGGAGGGGCAGTATTGAGGGAGCGCTGCACTGTCGGAGGGGCAGTACTGAGGAAGCGTCACACTGTCGGAGGGTCAGTACTGAAGGAGAGCTACGCTGTCAGAGCGGCAGTACTGAGGGAGCGCCGCACTGTTGGAGGGGCAGTACTGAGGGAGCACTGCAATGTCGCAGGGGCAGTACTGGGGGAGCGCTGCACTCTCAGAGGGTCAGTACTGAGGGAGAACTGCACTGTTGGAGGGGCAGTACTGAGGAAGCATCGCACTGTCGGAGGGTGAGTACTGAGGGAGCGCTGCACTGTCGGAGGGTCAGTACTGAGGGAGAGCTGCACTGTCGGAGGGGCAGTACTGAGGGAGGGCTCCACTGTTGGAGGGGCAGTACTGAGGGAGTACTGCACTGTCGGAGGGTCAGTACTGAGGGAGAGTTACACTGTTGGAGGGTCACTACTGAGGGAGCATTGCACTGTCGGAGGGGCAGTACTGAGGGAGAGTTACACTGTTGGAGGCTCAGTAGAAGGTGAACTGCACTGTTGGAGGGTCACTACTGAGGGAGCGTTGCACTGTCGGATAGGCCGTACTGAGGAAGCATCGCACTGTCGGAGGGTCAGTACTGAGGGAGCGTTGCAATGTCGGAGAGGCAGTACTGAGGGAGCGTCGCACTGTTGGAGGGGCAGTACTAAGGAGCACCGCACTGTCGGAGGGTCAGTATTGAGGGAGAACTGCACTGTCGGAGGGGCAGTACTGAGGGACGGCTGCACTGTCAGAGGAGCACTACTGAGGGAGTGCCGCACTGTTGGAGGGGCAGTACTGAGGGTGCACTGCACTGTCGGAGGGGCAGTGCTGAGGAAGCACTGCAATGGCGGAGGGTCAGTACTGAGGGAGCGCTGCACTGTCGGAGGCTGAGTACTGAGGGAGCGCTGCACTGTCGGAGGGTCACTATTGAGGGAGCACTGCACTGTCGGAGGGGCAGTACCGAGGGAACACTGCACTGTCGGAGGGGCAGTACTGAGGGAGCGCCGCACTCTCAGAGGGGCAGTACTGAGGGAGCGCTGCACTGTTGCAGGGGCTGGACTGAGGGAGCGTTGCATTGTCGGAGGGGCAGTACTGAGGGAGCACTGTAATGGCGGAGGGGCAGTACTGAGGGAGCGCTGCACTGTCGAAGGGTCAGTACTGAGGGAGAGTTACACTGTTGGAGGGGCAGTACTGAGGGAGCGCTGCACTGTCGGAGGGGCAGTACTGAGGGAGTGCAGCAATGTCGGAGGGGCAGTACTAAGGGAGCGCTGCACTGTCGGAGGGGCAGTACTGAGGGAGTGCAGCAATGTCGGAGGGGCAGTATTGAGGGAGAACTGCACTGTCGGAGGGTGATGCGCTATCAATTACTCATAAAAGACTGAGAGTTAGAAGAGTAACTGAAGGCTTTTATTAACAAAAGAATGAAGGTCTGCCTCGAGTGGTCGACCGGTCCAGAAATACAAAGGGCTGGGGAGCAGTCACCTTTATACTAGGACTTGTGGGAGGAGTCAGCCGAGGCATGTCCAGGCATGTACACAGTGGAATACAAACAGTGGTTTACCACAGAGGGTCAGTAGAAGGTGAACTTCACTGTTGGAGGGTTACTACTGAGGGAGCGTTGCACTGTCGGATAGGCCGTACTGAGGGAGCGTTGCACTGTCGGATAGGCCGTACTGAGGAAGCGTCGCACTGTCGGAGGGTCAGTACTGAGGGAGAACTGCACTGTCGGAGAGGGCAGTACTGAGGGAGTGCTGCACTGTCGGAGGGTCAGTACTGATGGAGAGTTACACTGTTGGAGGCTCAGTACTGAGGGAGCGCCACACTGCCGGAGTGTCAGTGCTGAGGGAGAGCTATGCTGTCGGAGGGGCAGTATTGAGGGAGCGCAGCACTGTCGGAGGGCCAGTACTGATGGAGAACTGCACTGTCGGAGGGACAGTACTGAGGGAGGGCTGCACTGTCGGAGGGTCACTACTGAAGGTGCGCTACACTGTCAGAGGGTCAGTACTGAGGGAGAGTTACAGCGTTGGAGGGTCACTACTGAGGGAGCATTACACTGTCGGAGAGGCAGTACTGAGGCAGCATCTCACTGTCGGAGGGGCAGTACTGAGGGAGCACTGCACTGTCGGAGAGGCAGTACTGAGGAAGCGTCGCACTGTCGGAGGGGCAGTACTGAAGGAGCGCTACACTGTCGGAGGGTCAGTACTGAGGGAGAGTTACACTGTTGGAGGGGCAGTACTGAGGGAGCACTGCACTGTTGGAGGGGCAGTACTGAGGGAGCACTGCACTGTTGGAGGGTCAGTACTGAGGAGTGCTACACTGTCGGAGGGTCAGTACTGAGGGAGCGTTGCACTGTTGGGGGGGCAGTACTGAGGGAGCGCTGTACTGTTGGAGGGGCAGTACTGAGGGAGTATTGCACTGTCGGAGGGGCAGAACTGAGGGAGCGCTGCATTCTCGGAGGGGCAGTACTGAGGGAGCACTGCACTGTCGGAGGGGCAGTACTGAAGGAGCGCTGCACTGTGGGAGGGTCAGTACTGAGGGAACATTGCACTGTCGGGGGGGAGGGGCAGTACTGAGGGAGCGTTGCACTGTTGGAGGGGCAGTACTGAGGGAGCGCTGCACTGTCGGAGGGGCAGTACTGAGGGAGCACTGCACTGTCAGAGGGTCAGTAGAGGGAGAACTGCACTGTTGGAGGGGCAGTACTAAGAGAGCACCGGAGTGTCGGAGGGTGAGTACTGAGAGAGCGCTGCACTGCCGGAGGGGCTGTACTGAGGGAGCGCTGCACTGTCGGATGCTCAGTATTGAGGGAGCACTGCACTGTCAGAGGGGCAGTACTGAGGAAGCGTCACACTCTCGGAGGGGTAGTACTGAGGGAGCGCTGCACTGTCGGAGGGGCAGTACTGAGGGAGCGTCGCACTCTCGGAGGGGTAGTACTGAGGGAGCGCTGCACTGTCGGAGGGGCAGTACTGAGGGTGCACTGCACTGTTGAAGGGGCAGTACTGAGGGAGAGCTATGCTGTCAGAGGGGCAGTACTGAGGGAGAGCTATGCTGTCGGAGGGGCAGTATTGAGGGAGCGCTGCATTGTCGGAGGGTCACTACTGAGGGAGCGTTGCACTGTCGGATAGGCCATACTGAGGAAGCATTGCACTGTTGGAGGTTCAGTACTGAGGGAGCGCCACACTGCCGGAGTGTCAGTGCTGAGGGAAAGCTATGCTGTCGGAGGGGCAGTACTGAGGGAGCGCAGCACTGTCGGAGGGCCAGTACTGAGGGAGAACTGCACTGTCAGAGGGACAGTACTGAGGGAGGGCTGCACTGTCGGAGGGTCACTACTGAAGGTGCGCTACACTGTCGGAGGGTCAGTAGAGGGAGAATTGCACTGTTGGAGGGGCAGTACTAAGAGAGCACCGGAGTGTCGGAGGGTGAGTACTGAGAGAGTGCTGCACTGCCGGAGGGGCTGTCCTGAGGGAGCGCTGCACTGTCGGATGCTCAGTATTGAGGGAGCGCTGCACTGTCGGAGGGTCAGAATTGAGGGAGCACTGCACTGTCAGAGGGGCCGTACTGAGGAAGCGTCACACTCTCGGAGGGGTAGTACTGAGGGAGCGCTGCACTGTCGGAGGGGCAGTACTGAGGGTGCACTGCACTGTCGGAGGGGCAGTATTGAGGGAGCGCTATACTGTCGGAGGGGCAGTACTGAGGGAGCTTAGAACTGTCGGAGGGGCACAACTGAGGGAGAGCTACGCTGTCAGAGCGGCAGTACTGAGGGAGCGCCGCACTGTTGGAGGGGCAGTATTGAGGAAGCGTCGCACTGTTGGAGGGGCAGTACTAAGGGAGCACTGCACTGTCGGAGGTTCAGTACTGAGGGTGAACTGCACTGTCGGAGGGGCAGTACTGAGGGAGGGCTGCACTGTCGGAGGGGCAGTACTGGGGGAGTGCCGCACTGTCGGAGGGGTAGTATAGAGGTAGCGCTGCACTGTCGGAGGGGCAGTAGTGAGGGTGCACTGCACTGTCGGGGCGGCAGTAGTGAGGGAGCACTGCACTGTCAGAGGGACAGTACTGAGGGAGCACTGCACTGTCGGAGGGGCGGTTCCGAGGGTACGCTGCACTATTGGGGGGGCTGTACTGAGGGAGCGCTACACTGTCGGAGGGGCAGTACCGAGGGTGCGCTGCACTGTCGGAGGGGCAGTACTGAGGGAGCGTCGCACTGTCGGAGGGTCAGTACTGAGGGAGCGTTGCATTGTCGGAGGGGCAGTACTGAGGGAGCGCTGCACTGTCGGAGGGGCAGTACTCAGTGTGCGCTGCACTGTCGGAGGGGCAGTACTGAGGGAGTGCTGCACTGTTGGAGAGGCAGTCCTGAGGAAGCGTCGCACTGTCGGAGGGGCAGTACTGAGGGTGTGCTGCACTGTCGGAGGGGCAGTATTTAGGGAGCGCTGCACTGTCCGAGGGGCAGTACTGAGGGAGCACTGCACTGTCGAAGGGGCAGTATTGAGGGAGCGCTGCACTGTTGGAGGGGCAATACTAAGGGAGCACTGCACTGTCGGATGGTCGGTACTGAGGGAGTGCTGCACTGTCGGAGGGGCAGTATTTAGGGAGCGCTGCACTGTCCGAGGGGCAGTACTGAGGGAGCACTGCGCTGTCGAAGGGGCAGTATTGAGGGAGCGCTGCACTGTTGGAGGGGCAATACTAAGGGAGCACTGCACTGTCGGATGGTCGGTACTGAGGGAGGGCTGCACTGTCGGAGAGGCTGAACTGAGGGAGCTTTGCAATGTCGGTGGCAGTGCTGATGGACTGTCAGATGTGCCATCTTTCAGGATGAGACATTTAACCGAGGTCCTCTCAGGTGGGACGTAAAAGATCCCAAGGGCACTATTGAAAGAGGAGCAGGGGGTGTTTTCCCTGGTAGCCTGGGCCAATATTTATCCCTCAACCCAACATCACTAAAAAAAGATAATCTGATCATTCATCACACTGCTGTCTGTGGGCCAGAACTTCATTGTTAGTAGCATTGGAGCTCTCAAAACTGACCTCAAATGATTTCTGTCCAATTAGGGTATCTTGTGATATGAAGCAAAGGCAGCTAAATGGAGTTGAGGTACAGATCAGCCGTGATCTGATTGAATGGCCTCCTCTTGTTTCTATGATTGAATTGGTGGAACTTTCTCGAGGGGCTGAATGGCCTCCTCCTGTTCCTATGATTGAATGAGTGGAACTGGCTCGAGGAGCTGAATGGCCTCCTCCTGTGCCTATCATTCATTAGGTGGAACAGGCTCGAGGGGCTGACTGGCCTCCTCCTGTTCCTATGATTGAATAGGTGGAACAGGCTCGAGGGGCTGAATGGCCTCCCCCTGTTCTTATGATTAATGGATCAAACAGGTTCGAGGGGCTGAATGACCTCCTCCTATGATTGAATGGGCTGAATGGCCTCCTCCTGTTCCTATAATTGAATGGGCGGAACAGGCTCGAGCGGCTGAATGGCCTCCTCCTGTTCCTATAATTGAATGGGTGGAACAGGCTCGAGGGGCTGAATGGCCTCCTCCTATGATTGAATAGGTGGATCGGTGTCGAGTCGGGGCTGAAAGGCCTCCTCCTGTTCCTTGTGCTCCATTTATTTACATGGCACTCACTACAAGCTATGGTTGCGAATTGCTTTGGGACTTTCTGATAATGTTCTGAACACAGGCTCAGAAATGGAATCCATTCTGAACAGAATTTGGACAGCACATACAGGCCATTCGGCCCATACGCTCCATGTCGGTTTGTATGATCCACACGAGCCTCCTCCCACCCGTCTTCATCTCCTTCTATTCCTTTCTCCCTCATGTGATAATCCAGCTTCTCCTTAAATGCATCTCTGCTATTCGCCTCCACCACTCCTTGTGGCGAGTTCCACATTCTCACCACTCTCTGGGTAGAGAAGTTTCTCCTGAATTCCCTATTGGATTTATTAGTAGCTTATATTTATTGCTCCCTAGTTCTGGTCTCCCCCACAAGTGGAAGCAACTTCTCTACATCAACTCTATCAAACACGTTTTAAAATTTTAAAGACCTCCATCAGGTCACCACCCACCTCCCCCCCGCCATCTCTTTTCCAGAGGAAAGAGCCCCAGCCTGTTCAATCTTTCCTGATGGGTATAACCTCTCCCTTCTAGTATCCTGGTCTATCTTTTTTGAATCTTCTCCAGTACCTCGATATCCAGAACTGTGCACAATGCTCCCAAGTGTGGTCTAACCAAGGTTCTATACAAGTTTAACATAAGATCTGTGCTTTTCATTCTATCCCTCTATAAATGGACACCAATGCTGTTTTTTTATGGTCTTATTAACCTTTTAGTGATGTATATCTGTACCCCTAGATCTCTTTGCTCCTCTACCCCATTTAGACACTTATTTTCCAAGGACTTTGTGGCCTCCTTATTTTTCCTACCAAAATGCACCTCATTTACATCAGATATGCGGCACAGAAACAAGCCATTCGGCCCAACCAGTCCATGCCGGTGTTTATGCTCCACTCGAGCCTCCTCCCGTCTTTCCTCATCTAAATCGATCAGCATAACCCTCGATTCCCTTCTCCCTCACATTTGTCTGGCCTCCCCTTAACATAAAAGATAGGAGCAGGAGTAGGCCATTCGGCCCCTTGCGCGTGTTCCGCCATTTAATGAGTTCATGGCTGATCATCCACATTCAGTACCCTGTCCCTGCTTTCTCCCCATATTTCTTTAACCTGAAGAAATACATCTAACTCCTTCTTGAATATATTTAATGATTTGGCCTCAACTGCTTTCTGTGGTAGAGAATTCCAGTTTCACCACTCTCTGGTTGAAGAAATTCCTCATCTTAGTCCTAAATGGCTTACCCCTTATCCTTAGACTGTGACCCTAAATGCAGCTATACTATTCGCTTCAACCACTCCCTGTGATAGCGAGTTCCACATTCTCACCACACTTTGGCTAAAGAAGTTTCTTCTGAATTCTCTATTGAATTTCTTGGTGACTATCTTATATCAATGGCTTCTAGTTATGCTCTTCCCCACAAGTGGAAATATTCTCTGTATCTACTTTATCAAAACCTTTCATGATTTTAAAGACCTCCATTAGGTCACTCCTCAGCCTTCTCTTTTCACTTCTCTATTACTGAAGTTCATTTGCCAATTACACGTCGTCCTCTGTATTAACTGCACCCCCAAATTTATTGTGGTCTGCAAATTTTGAAATTGTACTTCCGATTCCCGAGTCCAAATTCTTTATGTAAACAGTGAACAACAGTGGTCCCAGCACCCATCCTCATGGAACACCGCTTCCACAAGGTGGTGGGCCGTCATCTTGAACCGCTGCGGCCCGCGGGGTGAAGATACACTCGCAGTGTTGTTCGGGAAGGAGTTCCAGGATTCTGAGCCAGTAAAGATGAAAAGAGCAGCTGTGTGCGCGCGCACACGACTCGGTGGGAAGGGAACTTTAATTTTATGGTGTTCCCTCGTCCTGCGTGGTGGTGGTCAGATTTGGTGAGTTGCTGCAGTGCATCCTGCAGATAGTACACACTGCAGCCACTGTGGCGGTGGGGGACTGCTTTGCAGATCGAGCAGATGGCTTTGCCCCTCGCGTTCAACTCCTTCTAGGGCCTGCTCCAGCCCGGCAACCACAGTTCACTGTAAGGCTGCGCGATCTGCGAGGGTGCTGCACAAGTTGTCCCGTTGAAGATAGGCTGGGTGCACTGCAAGTGCGCATTTAAAGAAACAGACCATGCACCCACAGTAATAATCAGAGGTAGCATCGCCTACAAGCCGCTGAGATCTCTGCGCTCCTCCAATTCTGGCCTCTTGCGCATCCCCAATTTTCATCGCGCCGCCAAACCCCTTAAGCTCGGGAATTACTTCCCTAAACAACTCCTCCTTTATGATGCTCCTTGAAGCCTAACGAGCTTTGTGGTCACCTGCCCTCACGTCTCCTTATGTGGCTCGGTGTCAAATTCTGTCTGGTAACGCTCCTATGAAGCGCCTCGGGAGATGTTTTACTATGTTAAATGCGCTGAGGGCTTCTCGAGTCTCCCACACCCACCAGGAAAACGCACGTTCGCTGCACGGACACAGGAAGAGAGACAGCGAGTGGGGAGAGCAGCGCTTATTAAAAAGAGCGTGCATTCCAGCCGAGCGGGATAGTGTACGTTCCTTGAGGCTCACGGGCCAGACTGTAGGACCAGCTCTTTAAAATCCACAGAAACCTAAAGCACAGGAGGCCAGGCGTGCTTCCTCCCACATCCCCCGCTTTTTATCCGTAACACTCCAAGTTACTCAAGTACCCGTCCACCTCCCTTTTAAAACATTTTTTGATGCAATCAGCTTCCACCACCGTTTCAGGGCGAGCGTTCCAGATCCCGACAACTCTCCCGATTGAAGAGAATTTCGCCTCTCGATTTTCTGCCAATGATTTTAAATCTATGAACCCACTCGCCAGTCAGTGGGGGGGGGGGGGGGGGGAATAGCCTTTCTCGATCAAAACCCCTCATCATCTTGGCAACCTCTATTCGGTCACCTCAGCTGTTCCAAGGAGAACAGTCCTAACTTTTCCAGCCTCTCCTCACAACAGAAGTCCCTCATCCCTGGTAACATCCTGGTAAACTTCCTCTGTACCCTTTGAGGCCTTTACATCTTTCCTGAAATGTGGCGTGACAGCTGGGTGGGACTGCGCTCGCCTGGTTCCATTCTTATCTATCCAATCGTAGCCAGAGAATCACCTGCAATGGCTTCTCTTCCCGCTCCCGCATCGTTACCTCTGGTGTCCCCCAAGCATCTATCCTTGGCCCCCCATCTATTTCTCATCTACATGCTGCCCCTTGGCGACACCATCCGAAAACATAGCGTCAGTTTCCACATGTACGCTGACGAGACCCAGCTCTACCTCACCACCACCTCTTGACCCCCTCCACCGCCTCTAAATCGACACACTGCTTGTCCGGCATCCAGTACTGGATGAGCAGAAATTTCCTCCAAATATATATATTGGGAAGACCGAAGCCATTGTCTTCGGACCCTGCCACAAACTCTATTCCCTAGCCACCGACTCCATCCCTCTCCCTAGCATCTGTCTGAGGCTGAACCAGACTGTTCGCAACCTTGATGTCATATTTGACCCAAAAATGAGCTTCCGACCGCCTATTTCCACCTTCGTAACATCGCCCGACTCCACCCCTGCCCAGACTCATCCGCTGCCGAAACCCTCATCCATGCCTTGGTTACCTCCAGACTTGAATATTCCAACACACTCTTGGCCGGCCTCCCGTCTTCCATAAACTTGAGGTTCAATCCAAAACTCGGCTGCCCGTGTCCTAACTCGCACCAAGTCCCGTTCGCCCATCACCCCATGGCTCGCTGACCTACATTGGCTCCTGGTTAAGCGCAACGGCTCGATTTTAAAATTCTCATCCTCGTGTTCCAAATCCCTCCATGGCCTCGCCCCTCCCTATCTCTGTAACCTCCGGCGGCCCTACAACCCTCCGCGATCTCTGCGCTCTTCCAATTTTGGCCTTTTGCGCAATCCCCGATTTCCATCGCCCCACCATTGGCGGCCGTGCCTTCAGCTGCCGGGGCCCTGAGCTCTGGAATTCCCGCACCAAACCTCTCCCTCTCCTCCTTAAAGATGTTCCTTAAAAACTCTTTTTTTGACCAAATATCTCTCAATGTGGCCCGATGTCAAGTTATGTTTGAGAACGCTCCTATGAAGCACCTTGAGGCGTGTTACTGCGTTAAAGGCGCTATATAAATACAAGATGTTGTCCACGATACTCCAGCTGAGGCCTAACCAGTGATTTTGTTTTTGTATTCTATTCCTCGATTTATAAACCCAAGAATCATAGAATAGTACAGCACAGAGGGAGGCCATTCAACCCATCGAGTCTGCGCCGGCTCTTTCGAAAAGCAATCCAGTCAGTCCCACTCCGCCGCTCTTTCCCCACATCCCTCCCTTTTCTCCGTCGAGTATTTATCCAATTCCCCTTTGAAGGCTACTACTGAATCTGCATTGACCGCCCGATCAGGCAGTGAATTCCAAATCCTAACCACTCGTTGCGCAAGGTTTCCCCCGTGGTTTTTTTGACAATCACCTTAAATCTGTGCCCTCTGGTTCACGACCCTGCAGTCATTGGAAACAGTTTCTCTTTATTTACTCTATCTAAACCCTTCACGATTTTAAACACCTCTATCCAATCCCCTCTTAGCCTTCTCTGCTCAAAGGAGAACAAACCCAGCTTCTGAAGTCCCTCAATCCCTGGCACCATTGTAATAAAACTTCTTTACCCCCTCCAAAGCCTTTGCATCCATCCTTAAGTGTGGTGCACAGAAATGGACACAATAGTCCCGCTGAGGCTGAACTAGTGTTTCTAGTTGCTCATCTCTGGTCGTCTTCTTAGGCAGTCCCTCGGAACCGAGGATGACTTGCTTCCACATTAAAAATGAGTTTGCAGGTGACTGAGGAGTCCGATGCGGGACCTACAGTCTCTGTCACAGGTGGGGCAGACGGTGGTTGAAGGGGCGGGGTGCTTGGGTTGACGTGCGCTCCTTGCGCTTGGCTTCCGCTTGCTCCCGGCGAAGAGACTCGAGGTGTTCAGTGCCTTCGCGGATGCTTCTCCTCCACTTTGTGCGGTCTTGGGCCAGGGATTCCCAGGTGTCGGTGGGGATGTTACATGAGGGTGTCCTTGAAGTGTTCCCTCTGCCCACCTGGGGCTCTCTTGCCGTGCCGGAGCTCCGAGTAGAGCGCTTGTTTTGGGAATCTCATATGGGGCATGTGGACGACGTCTCCCGTCCATCGGAGCTGATCGAGCGTGGTCAGAGCTTCAATGCTGGGGATGTTGGCCTGAGCGAGAACACTGACGTTGGTGCGCCTATCCTGCCAATGGGTTTGCAGGATCTTGCGGAGGCAGCGTTGGTGGTACCTCTCCAGTGCTTTGAGGTGCCTGCTGTACATGGTCCATGTCTCCGAGGCATACAGCAGGGCGGGTACCATTCTGGTAAATCTCTCCGCAACCTTCTCTGCTCCAAGGAGAATCCCAGCTTCTCCAGTCGCAATTGAAGTCCCTCATCCCCGGCACCATTCTAGTAAATTTCCCTTTAACCTTCTCTGCTCCAAGCAGAACAGCCCCAGCTTCTCAGAGTCCCTTCGCGCAGCGAGCGCTTGCGTCCTGCTCTACCCCCCCGTACAGCAGCAAGCTCCAGTCAAACAACTGGCCCGTCCTCAACAGCGAAAAGGTGAACACAAGAACAAAAGAAATAAAGAGCAGGAGTAGGCCATTCAAGCCTGTTCCACCATTCAATAAGATCACTGCTGATCTTCTACCTCCTCTCCACCTTCCCGTACTATCCCCATATCCCTCGATTCCCGTAATATCCAAAAATCTATCGATCTCTGCCTTGAATATACCCAACGACTGAGCCTCCACAGCCCTCCGGGGTAGAGAATTCCAAAGATTCACCGCCCTCTGAGTGAAGAAATTTCTCATCTCAGTCCTAAATGGCCGACCCCTTATTCTGAGACTGTGACCCCTGGTTCTAGACTCCCCAGCCAGGGGAAACATCCTCCCTGCATCTACCCTGTCAAGCCCTGTAAGAATTTTATATGTTTCAATGAGATCACCTCTCATTCTTCCAATTGCCAGAGATTATAGATCTAGTCAGAGTCATAACGGCACAGGAGGCCATTCGGCCCATCGAGTCCGTGCCGGCTCTCTGTATACAATCCAGTCCCTGTAGCCCTGCAAGTTTATTTCCCTCAAGTGCCTATCCAGTCTCCCCTTGAAAACATTGAGTGTCTCCGCTTCCACCACTTCCGTCGGCAGCGAGTTCCAGGTCATCACCACTCGCTGCGTAAAAAAGTTTCCCCTCACCCCCCCCTGTATCTCTTGCCCAAAACCTTAAATCTGTGTCCCTTAGTCCTTGTACCATCAACTAGTGGTAACAGCCTTTCCCCGTCTAGCCTATCCAAACCTGTCATAATCTTGTACACCTCTATCAAATCATCCCTCAACCTCCTTTGCTTTAATGAAAACAAATCCAGCTTCTCCAGCCTGTCCTTGTAGCTAAGATCCCCCATCCCCGGAACCACTCTGGTAAATCTCCTCTGCACCCTCTCAAGGGCCTTCATATCCTTCCTAAAGTGTGGTGACCAGAACTGGACGCAATACTCCAGTTGTGG
>NC_140990.1:12637105-12711911 GCF_052327205.1 Somniosus microcephalus | reverse complement strand
TCACTCTCTCCCCTCACTATAGGACCGAGAGAGGGTCGGAGTGAGACTCACTCTCTCCCCTCACTATAGGATGGAGAGAGGGTCGGAGTGAGACTCACTCTCCGCTCACTATAGGACCGAGAGAGGGTCGGAGTGAGACTCACTCTCCACTCACTATAGGACCGAGAGAGGGTCGGAGTGAGACTCACTCTCTCCCCTCACTATAGGACTGAGAGAGGGTCGGAGTGAGACTCACTCTCCGCTCACTATAGGACCGAGAGAGGGTCCGAGTGAGACTCGCTCTCTCCGCTCACTAGAGGACCAAGAGGGGGTCGAAGTGAGACTCACTCTCCGCTCACTATAGGACCGAGAGAGGGTCGGAGTGAGACTCACTCTCCGCTCAATATAGGACCGAGAGATGGTCGGAGTGAGACTCACTCTCCGCTCACTATAGGAGCGAGAGAGGGTCGGAGTGAGACTCACTCTCTCCGCTCACTATAGGACCGAGAGAGGGTCGGAGTGAGCCTCACTCTCTCCGCTCACTATAGGACCGAGAGAGGGTCGGAGTGAGACTCTCCGCTCACTATAGGCCCGAGAGAGGGTCGGAGTGAGACTCACTCTCTGATCACTATAGGACCGAGAGAGGGTCGGAGTGAGACTCACTCTCTGCTCACTATAGGACCGAGAGAGGGTCGGAGTGAGACTCACTCTCCGCTCACTATAGGACCGAGAGAGGGTCGGAGTGAGACTCACTCTCCGCTCACTATAGGACCGAGAGAGGGTCGGAGTGAGACTCACTCTCTGCACTCGCTATAGGACCAAGAGAGGGTCGGAGTGAGACTCACTTTCTCCGCTCACTATAGGACCGAGAGAGGGTCGGAGTGAGACTCACTCTCTCCGCTCACTATAGGACCGAGAGAGGATCGGAGTGAGACTCACTCTCTCCGCTCACTATAGGACCGAGAGAGGGTCGGAGTGAGACTCACTCTCCGCTCACTATAGGACCGAGAGAGGGTCGGAGTGAGACTCACTCTCCACTCATTATAGGACCGAGAGAGGGTCGGAGTGAGACTCACTCTCTCCGCTCACTATAGGACCGAGAGAGGGTCGGAGTGAGACTCACTCTCTCCGCTCACTATAGGACCGAGAGAGGGTCGGAGTGAGACTCACTCTCCGCTCACTATAGGACCGAGAGAGGGTCGGAGTGAGACTCACTCTCCGCTCACTATAGGACCGAGAGAGGGTCGGAGTGAGACTCACTCTCTCCGCTCACTATAGGACCAAAAGAGGATCGGAGTGAGACTCACTCCGCTCACTATAGGATGGAGAGAGGGTCGGAGTGAGACTCACTTTCTCCGCTCACTATAGGATCGAGAGAGGGTCGGAGTGAGACTCACTCTCCACTAAGTATAGGACTGAGAGAGGGTCGGAGTGAGACTCACTCCGCTCACTATAGGACCGAGAGAGGGTCGGAGTGAGACTCGCTCTCCCGCTCAGTATAGGACCGAGATAGGGTCGGAGTGAGACTCGCTCTCTGCTCACTATAGGACCGAGAGGGGGTCGGAGTGAGACTCACTCTCCCCGCTCACGATAGGACCGAGAGAGGGTCGGAGTGAGACTCACTCTCCGCTCACTATAGGACCGAGAGAGGGTCGGAGTGAGACTCACTCTCCGCTCACTATAGGACCGAGAGAGGGTCGGAGTGAGATTCACTCTCTCCGCTCACTATAGGACCGAGAGAGGGTCGGAGTGAGACTCACTCTCCGCTCACTATAGGACCGAGAGAGGGTCGTAGTGAGACTCAGTCTCCGCTCACTATAGGACCGAGAGAGGGTCGGAGTGAGACTCAGTCTCCGCTCACTATAGGACCGAGAGAGGGTCGGAGTGAGACTCACTCTCCGCTCACTATAAGACCGAGAGAGGGTCGGAGTGAGACTAACTCTCCGCTCACTATAGGACCGAGAGAGGGTCGGAGTGAGACTCACTCTCCGCTCACTATAGGACTGAGAGGGGGTCGGAGTGAGACTCACTGTCTCCGCTCTCCATAGGACCGAGAGGGGGTCGGAGTGAGACTCACTCTCCGCTCACTGTAGGACCGAGAGAGGGTCGGAGTGAGACTCACTCTCCACTCACTATAGGACCGAGAGAGGGTCGGAGTGAGACTCACTCTCCACTCACTATCGGACCGAGAGAGGGTCGGAGTGAGACTCACTCTCTGCTCATTATTGGACCGAGAGAGGGTCAGAGTGAGACTCACTCTCTCCGCTCACTATAGGACCGAGAGGGGGTCGGAGTGAGACTCACTCTCCGCTCACTATAGGACCGAAAGATGGTCGGAGTGAGACTCACTCTCCGCTCACTATAGGACCGAGAGAGGGTCGGAGTCAGACTCACTCTCTGCTCACTATACGACCGAGAGATGGTCGGAGTGAGACTCACTCTCTCCGCTCACTATAGGACCGAGAGAGGGTCGGAGTGAGACTCACTCTTTCCGCTCACGATAGGACCGAGAGAGGGTCGGAGTGAGACTCACTCTCCGCTCACTGTAGGACCGAGAGAGGGTCGGAGTGAGACTCACTCTCCACTCACTATAGGACCGAGAGAGGGTCGGAGTGAGACTCACTCTCCACTCACTATAGGACCGAGAGAGGGTCGGAGTGAGACTCACTCTCTGCTCATTATAGGACCGAGAGAGGGTCAGAGTGAGACTCACTCTCTCCGCTCACTATAGGACCGAGAGAGGGTCGGAGTGAGACTCACTCTCCGCTCACTATAGGACCGAGAGAGGGTCGGAGTGAGACTGACTCTCCGCTCACTATAAGACCGAGAGAGGGTCGGAGTGAGACTCACTCTCCGCTCACTATAGGCCCGCGAGAGTGTCGGAGCGAGACTCACACTCTCCGCTCACTATAGGACTGAGAGAGGGTCGGAGTGAGACTCACTCTCCGCTCACTATAGGACCGAGAGAGGGTCGGAGTGAGACTCACTCTCCGCTCACTGTAGGACCGAGAGAGGGTAGGAGTGAGACTCACTCTCCGCTCACTATAGGACCGAGAGAGGGTCGGAGTGAGACTCACTCTCCGCTCACTATAGGACCGAGAGAGGGTCGGAGTGAGACTCACTCTCTGCTCACTATAGGACCGAGAGAGGGTCGGAGTGAGACTCACTCTCCGCTCACTATAGGATCGAGAGAGGATCGGAGTGAGACTCACTCTCTCCGCTCACTATAGGACCGAGAGAGGGTCGGAGTGAGACTCACTCTCTCCGCTCACTATAGGCCCGCGAGTGTGTCGGAGTGAGACTGACTCTCCGCTCACTATAACACCGAGAGAGGGTCGGAGTGAGACTCACTCTCTCCGCTCACTATAGGACCGAGAGAGGGTCGGAGCGAGACTCACTCTCTGCTCACTATAGGACCGAGAGAGGGTCGGAGTGAGACTCACTCTCTCCGTTCACTATAGGACCGAGAGAGGGTCGGAGTGAGACTCACTCTCCGCTCACTATAGGACCGAGAGATGGTCGGAGTGAGACTCACTCTCTCCGCTCACTATAGGACCGAGAGAGGGTCGGAGTGAGACTCACTCTCCGCTCACTACAGGACCGAGAGAGGGTCGGAGTGAGACTGACTCTCCGCTCACTACAGGACCGAGAGAGGGTCGGAGTGAGACTCACTCTCTCCCCTCACTATTGGACCGAGAGAGGGTCAGAGTGAGACTCACTCTCCGCTCACTATAGGACCGAGAGAGGGTCGGAGTGAGAGTCACTCTCTCCGCTCACTATAGGACCGAGAGAGGGTCGCAGTGAGACTCACTCTCTCCGCTCACTATCGGACCGAGAGAGGGTCGGAGTGAGACTCACTCTCTCCCCTCACTATAGGACCGAGAGAGGGTCGGAGTGAGACTCACTCTCTCCGCTCACTATAGGACCGAGAGAGGGTCGGAGTGAGACTCACTCTCCGCTCACTATAGGACCGAGAGAGGGTCGGAGTGAGACTCACTCTCTGCTCACTGTAGGACCGAGAGAGGGTCGGAGTGAGACTCACTCTCCGCTCACTATAGGACCGAGAAAGGGTCGGAGTGAGACTCACTCTCCGCTCACTATAGGACCGAGAGAGGGTCGGAGTGAGACTCACTCTCTGCTCACTATAGGACTGAGAGAGGGTCGGAGTGAGACTCACTCTCTCCGCTCACTATAGGACCGAGAGAGGGTCGGAGTGAGACTCACTCTCTCCGCTCACTATAGGACCGAGAGATGGTCGGAGTGAGACTCACTCTCCGCTCACTACAGGACCGAGAGAGGGTCGGAGTGAGACTGACTCTCCGCTCACTACAGGACCGAGAGAGGGTCGGAGTGAGACTCACTCTCTCCCCTCACTATTGGACCGAGAGAGGGTCGGAGTGAGACTGACTCTCCGCTCACTATAGGACCGAGAGAGGGTTGGAGTGAGACTCACTCTCTCCCCTCACTATTGGACCGAGAGAGGGTCGGAGTGAGACTCACTCTCCGCTCACTATAGGACCGAGAGAGGGTCGGAGTGAGCCTCACTCTCTCCGCTCACTATAGGACCGAGAGAGGGTCGGAGTGAGACTCTCCGCTCACTATAGGCCCGAGAGAGGGTCGGAGTGAGACTCACTCTCTGATCACTATAGGACCGAGAGAGGGTCGGAGTGAGACTCACTCTCTGCTCACTATAGGACCGAGAGAGGGTCGGAGTGAGACTCACTCTCCGCTCACTATAGGACCGAGAGAGGGTCGGAGTGAGACTCACTCTCCGCTCACTATAGGACCGAGAGAGGGTCGGAGTGAGACTCACTCTCTGCACTCGCTATAGGACCAAGAGAGGGTCGGAGTGAGACTCACTTTCTCCGCTCACTATAGGACCGAGAGAGGGTCGGAGTGAGACTCACTCTCTCCGCTCACTATAGGACCGAGAGAGGATCGGAGTGAGACTCACTCTCTCCGCTCACTATAGGACCGAGAGAGGGTCGGAGTGAGACTCACTCTCCGCTCACTATAGGACCGAGAGAGGGTCGGAGTGAGACTCACTCTCTCCGCTCACTATAGGACCGAGAGAGGGTCGGAGTGAGACTCACTTTCTCCGCTCACTATAGGATCGAGAGAGGGTCGGAGTGAGACTCACTCTCCACTAAGTATAGGACTGAGAGAGGGTCGGAGTGAGACTCACTCCGCTCACTATAGGACCGAGAGAGGGTCGGAGTGAGACTCGCTCTCCCGCTCAGTATAGGACCGAGATAGGGTCGGAGTGAGACTCGCTCTCTGCTCACTATAGGACCGAGAGGGGGTCGGAGTGAGACTCACTCTCTCCGCTCACGATAGGACCGAGAGAGGGTCGGAGTGAGACTCACTCTCCGCTCACTATAGGACCGAGAGAGGGTCGGAGTGAGACTCAATCTCCGCTCACTATAGGACCGAGAGAGGGTCGGAGTGAGATTCACTCTCTCCGCTCACTATAGGACCGAGAGAGGGTCGGAGTGAGACTCACTCTCCGCTCACTATAGGACCGAGAGAGGGTCGTAGTGAGACTCAGTCTCCGCTCACTATAGGACCGAGAGAGGGTCGGAGTGAGACTCAGTCTCCGCTCACTATAGGACCGAGAGAGGGTCGGAGTGAGACTCACTCTCCGCTCACTATAAGACCGAGAGAGGGTCGGAGTGAGACTAACTCTCCGCTCACTATAGGACCGAGAGAGGGTCGGAGTGAGACTCACTCTCCGCTCACTATAGGACTGAGAGGGGGTCGGAGTGAGACTCACTGTCTCCGCTCTCCATAGGACCGAGAGGGGGTCGGAGTGAGACTCACTCTCCGCTCACTGTAGGACCGAGAGAGGGTCGGAGTGAGACTCACTCTCCACTCACTATAGGACCGAGAGAGGGTCGGAGTGAGACTCACTCTCCACTCACTATCGGACCGAGAGAGGGTCGGAGTGAGACTCACTCTCTGCTCATTATTGGACCGAGAGAGGGTCAGAGTGAGACTCACTCTCTCCGCTCACTATAGGACCGAGAGGGGGTCGGAGTGAGACTCACTCTCCGCTCACTATAGGACCGAAAGATGGTCGGAGTGAGACTCACTCTCCGCTCACTATAGGACCGAGAGAGGGTCGGAGTCAGACTCACTCTCTGCTCACTATACGACCGAGAGATGGTCGGAGTGAGACTCACTCTCTCCGCTCACTATAGGACCGAGAGAGGGTCGGAGTGAGACTCACTCTTTCCGCTCACGATAGGACCGAGAGAGGGTCGGAGTGAGACTCACTCTCCGCTCACTATAGGACCGAGAGAGGGTCGGAGTGAGACTCAGTCTCCGCTCACTATCGGACCGAGAGAGGGTCGGAGTGAGACTCACTCTCCGCTCACTATAGGACTGAGAGGGGGTCGGAGTGAGACTCACTGTCTCCGCTCTCCATAGGACCGAGAGGGGGTCGGAGTGAGACTCACTCTCCGCTCACTGTAGGACCGAGAGAGGGTCGGAGTGAGACTCACTCTCCACTCACTATAGGACCGAGAGAGGGTCGGAGTGAGACTCACTCTCCACTCACTATAGGACCGAGAGAGGGTCGGAGTGAGACTCACTCTCTGCTCATTATAGGACCGAGAGAGGGTCAGAGTGAGACTCACTCTCTCCGCTCACTATAGGACCGAGAGAGGGTCGGAGTGAGACTCACTCTCCGCTCACTATAGGACCGAGAGAGGGTCGGAGTGAGACTGACTCTCCGCTCACTATAAGACCGAGAGAGGGTCGGAGTGAGACTCACTCTCCGCTCACTATAGGCCCGCGAGAGTGTCGGAGCGAGACTCACACTCTCCGCTCACTATAGGACTGAGAGAGGGTCGGAGTGAGACTCACTCTCCGCTCACTATAGGACCGAGAGAGGGTCGGAGTGAGACTCACTCTCCGCTCACTGTAGGACCGAGAGAGGGTAGGAGTGAGACTCACTCTCCGCTCACTATAGGACCGAGAGAGGGTCGGAGTGAGACTCACTCTCCGCTCACTATAGGACCGAGAGAGGGTCGGAGTGAGACTCACTCTCTGCTCACTATAGGACCGAGAGAGGGTCGGAGTGAGACTCACTCTCCGCTCACTATAGGATCGAGAGAGGATCGGAGTGAGACTCACTCTCTCCGCTCACTATAGGACCGAGAGAGGGTCGGAGTGAGACTCACTCTCTCCGCTCACTATAGGCCCGCGAGTGTGTCGGAGTGAGACTGACTCTCCGCTCACTATAACACCGAGAGAGGGTCGGAGTGAGACTCACTCTCTCCGCTCACTATAGGACCGAGAGAGGGTCGGAGCGAGACTCACTCTCTGCTCACTATAGGACCGAGAGAGGGTCGGAGTGAGACTCACTCTCTCCGTTCACTATAGGACCGAGAGAGGGTCGGAGTGAGACTCACTCTCCGCTCACTATAGGACCGAGAGATGGTCGGAGTGAGACTCACTCTCTCCGCTCACTATAGGACCGAGAGAGGGTCGGAGTGAGACTCACTCTCCGCTCACTACAGGACCGAGAGAGGGTCGGAGTGAGACTGACTCTCCGCTCACTACAGGACCGAGAGAGGGTCGGAGTGAGACTCACTCTCTCCCCTCACTATTGGACCGAGAGAGGGTCAGAGTGAGACTCACTCTCCGCTCACTATAGGACCGAGAGAGGGTCGGAGTGAGAGTCACTCTCTCCGCTCACTATAGGACCGAGAGAGGGTCGCAGTGAGACTCACTCTCTCCGCTCACTATCGGACCGAGAGAGGGTCGGAGTGAGACTCACTCTCTCCCCTCACTATAGGACCGAGAGAGGGTCGGAGTGAGACTCACTCTCTCCGCTCACTATAGGACCGAGAGAGGGTCGGAGTGAGACTCACTCTCCGCTCACTATAGGACCGAGAGAGGGTCGGAGTGAGACTCACTCTCTGCTCACTGTAGGACCGAGAGAGGGTCGGAGTGAGACTCACTCTCCGCTCACTATAGGACCGAGAAAGGGTCGGAGTGAGACTCACTCTCCGCTCACTATAGGACCGAGAGAGGGTCGGAGTGAGACTCACTCTCTGCTCACTATAGGACTGAGAGAGGGTCGGAGTGAGACTCACTCTCTCCGCTCACTATAGGACCGAGAGAGGGTCGGAGTGAGACTCACTCTCTCCGCTCACTATAGGACCGAGAGATGGTCGGAGTGAGACTCACTCTCCGCTCACTACAGGACCGAGAGAGGGTCGGAGTGAGACTGACTCTCCGCTCACTACAGGACCGAGAGAGGGTCGGAGTGAGACTCACTCTCTCCCCTCACTATTGGACCGAGAGAGGGTCGGAGTGAGACTGACTCTCCGCTCACTATAGGACCGAGAGAGGGTTGGAGTGAGACTCACTCTCTCCCCTCACTATTGGACCGAGAGAGGGTCGGAGTGAGACTCACTCTCCGCTCACCATAGGACCGAGAGAGGGTCGGAGTGAGACTCACTCTCCGCTCACTATTGGACCGAGAGAGGGTCGGAGTGAGACTCACTCTCTCCGCTCACTATAGGACTGAGAGAGGGTCGGAGTGAGACTCACTCTCCGCTCACTATAGGGCCGAGAGAGGGTCGGAGTGAGACTCACTCTCTGCTCACTATAGGACTGAGAGAGGGTCGGAGTGAGACTCACTCTCCGCTCACTATTGGACCGAGAGAGGGTCGGAGTGAGACTCACTCTCTCCGCTCACTATAGGACTGAGAGAGGGTCGGAGTGAGACTCACTCTCCGCTCACTATAGGGCCGAGAGAGGGTCGGAGTGAGACTCACTCTCCGCTCACTATAGGACCGAGAGAGGGTCGGAGTGAGACTCACTCTCTCCGCTCACTATAGGACCGAGAGAGGGTCGGAGCGAGACTCACTCTCTGCTCACTGTAGGACCGAGAGAGGGTCGGAGTGAGACTCACTCTCCGCTCACTTTCGGACCGAGAGAGGGTAGGAGTGAGACTCACTCTCCGCTCACTATAGGACCGAGAGAGGGTCGGAGTGAGACTCACTCTCCGCTCACTATAGGACCGAGAGAGGGTCGGAGTGAGACTCACTCTCCGCTCACTATAGGACCGAGAGAGGGTCGGCGTGAGACTCACTCTCTCCGCTCACTATAGGACCGAGAGAGGGTCGGAGTGAGACTCACTCTCTCCGCTCACTATAGGACCGAGAGAGGGTCAGAGTGAGACTCACTCTCCGCTCCCTATAGGACCGAGAGAGGGTCGGAGTGAGACTCACTCTCTCCGCTCACTTTCGGACCGAGAGAGGGTCGGAGTGAGACTCGCTCTCTCCGCTCACTATAGGACCGAGAGAGGGTCGGAGTGAGATTCACTCTCTCCGCTCAATATAGGACCGAGAGAGGGTCGGAGTGAGACTCACTCTCCGCTCACTCTAGGACCGAGAGAGGGTCGGAGTGAGACTCACTCTCCGCTCACTATAGGACCGAGAGAGGATCGGAGTGTGACTCGCTCTCCGCTCACTATAGGACCGAGAGAGGGTCGGAGTGAGACTCACTCTCCGCTCATTATAGGACCGAGAGAGGGTCGGAGTGAGACTCTCTCTCCGCTCACTATAGGACCGAGAGAGGGTTGGAGTGAGACTCACTCTCTCCGCTCACTATAGAACCGAGAGAGGGTCGGAGTGAGACTCACTCTCCACTCACTATAGGACCGAGAGAGGGTCGGAGTGAGACTCACTCTCTCCGCTCACTATAGGACCGAGAGAGGGTCGGAGTGAGACTCACTCTCTCCGCTCACTATAGGACCGAGAGAGGGTCGGAGTGAGACACACTCTCTCCGCTCACTATAGGACCGAGAGAGGGTCGGAGTGAGACTCACTCTCCGCTCACTACAGGACCGAGAGAGGGTCGCAGTGAGACTGACTCTCCGCTCACTATAGGACCGAGAGAGGGTCGGAGTGAGACTCACTCTCTCCCCTCACTATTGGACCGAGAGAGGGTCGGAGTGAGACTGACTCTCCGCTCACTATAGGACCGAGAGAGGGTTGGAGTGAGACTCACTCTCTCCCCTCACTATTGGACCGAGAGAGGGTCGGAGTGAGACTCACTCTCCGCTCACCATAGGACCGAGAGAGGGTCGGAGTGAGACTCACTCTCTGCTCACTATAGGACTGAGAGAGGGTCGGAGTGAGACTCACTCTCCGCTCACTATTGGACCGAGAGAGGGTCGGAGTGAGACTCACTCTCTCCGCTCACTATAGGACTGAGAGAGGGTCGGAGTGAGACTCACTCTCCGCTCACTATAGGGCCGAGAGAGGGTCGGAGTGAGACTCACTCTCCGCTCACTATAGGACCGAGAGAGGGTCGGAGTGAGACTCACTCTCTCCGCTCACTATAGGACCGAGAGAGGGTCGGAGCGAGACTCACTCTCTGCTCACTATAGGACCGAGAGAGGGTCGGAGTGAGACTCACTCTCCGCTCACTTTCGGACCGAGAGAGGGTAGGAGTGAGACTCACTCTCCGCTCACTATAGGACCGAGAGAGGGTCGGAGTGAGACTCACTCTCCGCTCACTATAGGACCGAGAGAGGGTCGGAGTGAGACTCACTCTCCGCTCACTATAGGACCGAGAGAGGGTCGGCGTGAGACTCACTCTCTCCGCTCACTATAGGACCGAGAGAGGGTCGGAGTGAGACTCACTCTCTCCGCTCACTATAGGACCGAGAGAGGGTCAGAGTGAGACTCACTCTCCGCTCCCTATAGGACCGAGAGAGGGTCGGAGTGAGACTCACTCTCTCCGCTCACTTTCGGACCGAGAGAGGGTCGGAGTGAGACTCGCTCTCTCCGCTCACTATAGGACCGAGAGAGGGTCGGAGTGAGATTCACTCTCTCCGCTCACTATAGGACCGAGAGAGGGTCGGAGTGAGACTCACTCTCCGCTCACTCTAGGACCGAGAGAGGGTCGGAGTGAGACTCACTCTCTCCGCTCACTATAGAACCGAGAGAGGGTCGGAGTGAGACTCACTCTCCACTCACTATAGGACCGAGAGAGGGTCGGAGTGAGACTCACTCTCTCCGCTCACTATAGGACCGAGAGAGGGTCGGAGTGAGACTCACTCTCTCCGCTCACTATAGGACCGAGAGAGGGTCGGAGTGAGACACACTCTGTCCGCTCACTATAGGACCGAGAGAGGGTCGGAGTGAGACTCACTCTCCGCTCACTACAGGACCGAGAGAGGGTCGCAGTGAGACTCACTCTCCGCTCACTATAGGACCGAGAGAGGGTCGGAGTGAGACTCCCTCTCCGCTCACTATAGGACCGAGAGAGGGTCGGAGTGAGACTCACTCTCTCCCCTCACTATAGGACCGAGAGAGGGTCGGAGTGAGACTCACTCTCTGCTCACTATAGGACCGAGAGGGGGTCGGAGTGAGACTCACTCTCCGCTCACTATAGGACCGAGAGAGGGTCGGAGTGAGACTCACTCTCCGCTCACTATAGGACCGAGAGAGGGTCGGAGTGAGACTCACTCTCCGCTCACTATAGGACCGAGAGTGGGTCGGAGTGAGACTCACTCTCCGCTCACTATAGGACCGAGAGAGGGTCGGAGTGAGACTCACTCTCTCCGCTCACTACAGGACCGAGAGAGGGTCGCAGTGAGACTCACTCTCCGCTCACTATAGGACTGAGAGAGGGTCGGAGCGAGACTCACTCTCCGCTCACTATAGGACCGAGAGAGGGTCGGAGTGAGACTCACTCTCCGCTCACTATAGGACCGAGAGAGGGTCGGAGTGAGACTCACTCTCCGCTCACTATAGGACCGAGAGAGGGTCGGAGTGAGACTCACTCTCTCCGCTCACTATAGGACCGAGAGAGGGTCGGAGTGAGACTCACTCTCCGCTCACTATAGGACCGAGAGAGGGTCGGAGTGAGATTCACTCTCTCCGCTCACTATAGGACCGAGAGAGGGTCGGAGTGAGACTCACTCTGCTCACTATAGGACCGAGAGAGGGTCGGAGTGAGACTCACTCTCCGCTCACTATAGGATCGAGAGAGGATCGGAGTGAGACTCACTCTCTCCGCTCACTATAGGACCGAGAGAGGGTCGGAGTGAGACTCACTCTCTCCGCTCACTATAGGCCCGCGAGTGTGTCGGAGTGAGACTGACTCTCCGCTCACTATAACACCGAGAGAGGGTCGGAGTGAGACTCACTCTCTCCGCTCACTATAGGACCGAGAGAGGGTCGGAGCGAGACTCACTCTCTGCTCACTATAGGACCGAGAGAGGGTCGGAGTGAGACTCACTCTCTCCGTTCACTATAGGACCGAGAGAGGGTCGGAGTGAGACTCACTCTCCGCTCACTATAGGACCGAGAGAGGGTCGGAGTGAGACACACTCTCTCCGCTCACTACAGGACCGAGAGAGGGTCGGAGGGAGACTCACTCTCTCCCCTCACTATTGGACCGAGAGAGGGTCGGAGTGAGACTGACTCTCCGCTCACTATAGGACCGAGAGAGGGTCGGAGTGAGACTCTCTCTCCCCTCACTATTGGACCGAGAGAGGGTCGGAGTGAGACTCACTCTCCGCTCACTATAGGACCGAGAGAGGGTCGGAGTGAGACTCACTCTCTCCGCTCACTATAGGACCGAGAGAGGGTCGCAGTGAGACTCACTCTCTCCGCTCACTATCGGACCGAGAGAGGGTCGGAGTGAGACTCACTCTCTCCCCTCACTATAGGACCGAGAGAGGGTCGGAGTGAGACTCACTCTCTCCGCTCACTATAGGACCGAGAGAGGGTCGGAGTGAGACTCACTCTCCGCTCACTGTAGGACCGAGAGCGGGTCGGAGTGAGACTCACTCTCTGCTCACTGTAGGACCGAGAGAGGGTCGGAGTGAGACTCACTCTCCGCTCACTATAGGACCGAGAGAGGGTCGGAGTGAGACTCACTCTCCGCTCACTATAGGACCGAGAGAGGGTCGGAGTGAGACTCACTCTCTGCTCACTATAGGACTGAGAGAGGGTCGGAGTGAGACTCACTCTCTCCGCTCACTATAGGACCGAGAGAGGGTCGGAGTGAGACTCACTCTCTCCGCTCACTATAGGACCGAGAGATGGTCGGAGTGAGACTCACTCTCCGCTCACTACAGGACCGAGAGAGGGTCGGAGTGAGACTGACTCTCCACTCACTATAGGACCGAGAGAGGGTCGGAGTGAGACTCACTCTCTCCCCTCACTATTGGACCGAGAGAGGGTCGGAGTGAGACTGACTCTCCGCTCACTATAGGACCGAGAGAGGGTTGGAGTGAGACTCACTCTCTCCCCTCACTATTGGACCGAGAGAGGGTCAGAGTGAGACTCACTCTCTCCCCTCACTATAGGACCGAGAGAGGGTCGGACTGAGACTCACTCTCTCCGCTCACTATAGGACCGAGAGAGGGTCGGAGTGAGACTCACTCTCCGCTCACTATAGGACCGAGAGAGGGTCGGACTGAGACTCACTCTCTCCGCTCACTTTTGGACCGAGAGAGGGTCGGAGTGAGACTCACTCTCTGCTCACTATAGGACGGAGAGAGGGTCGGAGTGAGACTCGCTCTCCGCTCACTATAGGACCGAGAGAGGGTCGGAGTGAGACTCACTCTCCGCTCACTGTAGGACCGAGAGAGGGTCGGACTGAGACTCACTCTCTCCGCTCACTATAGGACCGAGAGAGGATCGGAGTGAGACTCACTCTCCGCTCACTATAGGACCGAGAGAGGGTCGGACTGAGACTCACTCTCTCCGCTCACTATAGGACCGAGAGAGGGTCGGAGTGAGACTCACTCTCCGCTCACTACAGGACCGAGAGAGGGTCGGAGTGAGACTCACTCTCCGCTCACTCTAGGACCGAGAGAGGGTCGGACTGAGACTCACTCTCTCCGCTCACTATAGGACCGAGAGAGGATCGGAGTGAGACTCACTCTCCGCTCACTATAGGACCGAGAGAGGGTCGGACTGAGACTCACTCTCTCCGCTCACTATAGGACCGAGAGAGGGTCGGAGTGAGACTCACTCTCCGCTCACTATAGGACCGAGAGAGGGTCGGAGTGAGACTCACTCTCCGCTCACTGTAGGACCGAGAGAGGGTCGGACTCAGACTCACTCTCTCCGCTCACTATAGGACCGAGAGAGGGTCGGAGTGAGACTCACTCTCTCTGCTCACTATAGGACCGAGAGAGGGTCGGAGTGAGACTCACTCTCCGCTCACTATAGGACCGAGAGAGGGTCGGAGTGAGACTCACTCTCCGCTCACTGTAGGACCGAGAGAGGGTCGGAGTGAGACTCACTCTCTGCTCACTATAGGATCGAGAGAGGGTCGGAGTGAGACTCACTCTCTCCGCTCACTATAGGACCGAGAGAGGGTCGGAGTGAGACTCACTCTCTGCTCACTATAGGACTGAGAGAGGGTCGGAGTGAGACTCACTCTCTCCGCTCACTATAGGACCGAGAGAGGATCGGAGTGAGACTCACTCTCCGCTCACTGTAGGACCGAGAGATGGTCGGAGTGAGATTAACTCTACAACTGCCCTTGGCGTGCCGCCTTAGGAAGCCACACAGCTGCATCTTTGACTCTCCTCACCCTCCCCCACCCCCACCCCCCCCCCAATCAAACAGACCGCGTTAAACGTACGGTGGGACCTACTTTGTGTTCTGCGTCTGGAATCCTTCAATCTTGGTCCGACTGCTCGTCAGCAACTCAAACACCTTTTCCTACAATCGGAAGACCAGAATTAAAAAAAGGAAGGGAGAGTTATCCCAATTATCCGGGTCATAGAATCGTAGAAAGTTACAGCACAGAAGGAGGCCATTTTGGCCCATCGTGTCCGCGCCGGCCGACAAAGAGCTATCCCGCCTAATCCCACGTCCCAGCTCTAGGTCCGTAGCCCTGCAGGTTGCAGCATCCCAAGTGGACATCCCAGTACTTTTTAAATGTGGTTAGTGTTCCTGCCTCCACCACCCTTTCAGGCAGTGAGTTCCAGACCCCCACCACCCTCTGGGTGATGAAATTTCCCCTCAGATCCCCTCTAAACCATCCCCCAATTACTTTAAATCTGTGGCCCCTGGTCCCTGAGGGTAGAACAGAGCCACAGTCAGGAGGAACTTTAACCTCACCTGCCCTGTGAGAGCCTCGAAGGGCTCCGGTCGCAACCAAACCCGCATCAACAACAACAATATGCATTTATATAGCGCCTCTAATGTAGTAAGACGACCCAAGGTGTTTCACAGGAGCATAAATCAGACAAAATTTGACACCGGGCCACATAAGGAGATATTAAGGCAGGTGACCAAAAGCTTGGTCAAAGAGGCAGGTTTTAAGGAGCGTCTTCAAGGAGGAGGTAGAGAGGCAGAGAGGTTTAGGGAGGGAATTCCAGAGCTTAGGGCCCAGGCAGCTGAAGGCACGGCCGCCATTGGTGGAGCGATGGAAATCGGGGATGCGCAAGAGGCCAGGATTGGAGGAGCGCAGAGATCTGAGAGTTGTAGGGCTGGAGGAGGTTACAGAGATAGGGAGAGGGGGCCGAGGCCATGGAAGGAGCTGAAAACAAGGATGGGAGAATTTCAAAATCGAGGCCTTGCTGGACCGGGAGCCAATGTAGATCAGCGAGCACAGGGGGTGGGGGTGGGTATTGGATCTGACCAGTCAATGCGGAGTGGGTACACGCACCACTTGGTCAGATCACATGTGTCTCGGTGAAACTCTGATCCTACGCCAGTACCAGCACTGGGAGTGATGGCCTGAGATTATAGGGCTCGAGTCTCTGGAGTGGGACTCGAACCCATGTCCTTCTAACTCAGAGGCGAGAGAGAGAGAGAGCTGCCCAAAGTGAGCCACGGCTGGGAACGCTCCCTCCCGTCTGGTACAGTAAGGCCCGTGTGTGCATCTCAGTGTCAGCCCCTGTACATGTACCATACACAGCGGGTAAAAACGATTCACTCCCGTCTGGTACTGTACAGCCCATGTGTGTGTGTCTCAGTGTCAGCCCCTGTACATGTACCATACACAGTGGGTAAAAACGATTCACTCCCGTCTGGTACAGTATGGCCCGTGTGTGCATCTCAGTGTCAGCTCCTGTACATGTACCATACACAGCGGGTAAAAACGATTCACTCCCGTCTGGTACTGTACAGCCCATGTGTGTGTGTCTCAGTGTCAGCTCCTGTATATGTACCATACACAGCGGGTAAAAACGATTCACTCCCGTCTGGTACTGTACAGCCCATGTGTGTGTCTCAGTGTCAGCTCCTGTACACAGCGGGTAAAAGGGAGCGATTCACTCCCGTCTGGTATGGTACGGCACGTGTGCGTCTCAGGTCAGCTCCTGTACCGGTACAGTACACAGCGGGTAAAAGGGAATGATTCACTCCCGTCTGATACTGTATGGCCCGTGTGTGTGTGTCTTGGTGTCAGTTCCTGTACCTGTACAGTACACAGCGGGTAAAAGGGAACAATTCACTCCTGTCTGGTACTGTACGGCCCGTGTGTGTGTGTCTCAGCGTCAGCTCCTGTACATGTACAGTACACAGCGGGTAAAAATGATTCACTCCAGTCTGATATTGTACGGCCTGTGTGAGTCTCCGTGTCAGCTCTTGTACACGTACAGCACACAGTGGGTAAAAGGGAGTGATTCACTCCCGTCTGGGACTGTACGGCCCGTGTGTGTGTGTGTGTGAGTGTCAACTCCTGTACATGTACAGTACACAGCGGGTAAAAACGATTCACTACAGTCTGATACTGTACGGCCCATGTGTCTCTCAGTGTCAACTCCTGTACATGTACCATACACAGCGGGTAAAAACGATTCACTCCCGTCTGGTACTGTACAGCCCATGTGTGTGTCTCAGTGTCAGCTCCTGTACACAGCGGGTAAAAGGGAGCGATTCACTCCCGTCTGGTACTGTACAGCCCGTGTGTGTCTCAGTGTCAGCTCCTGTACATGTACAGTACACAGCGGGTAAAAATGATTCACTCCAGTCTGATACTGTACGGCCTGTGTGTGTCTCAGTGTCAGCTCCTGTGCACGTACAGCACACAGCAGTTAAATGGGAATGATTCACTCCCGTCTGGCACCGTACGGCCCGTGTTTGTATCTCAGTGTCAACTCCTGTACATGTACAGTACACTGTGAGTAAAAGGGAATGATTCACTCCCGTCTGGTACTGTACGGCCCGTGTGTGTCTCAGTGTCAGCTCCTGTACATGTACAGCACACAGTGGGTAAAAGGGAACGATTCACTCCCGTCTGGTACTGTACGGCCCATGTGTGTCAGTGTGTCAGCTCCTGTACACGTACAGCACACAGCGGGTAAAAGGGAACGATTCACTCCCATCTGGTACTGTACGGCCTGTGTGCGTGTCTCAGTGTCATCTCCTGTACACGTACAGCATACAGTAGGTAAATGGGAATGATTCACTCCCGTCTGGTACTGTACGGCCTGTGTGTGTCTCAGTGTCAGCTCCTGTACATGTACAGTACACAGCGGGTAAAAGGGAACGATTCACTCCCGTCTGGTACTGTACGGCCTGTGTGTGTCTGTGTCAGCTCCTGTACACGTACAGTACACAGCGGGTAAAAGGGAGCGATTCACTCCCGTCTGGTACTGTACAGCCCGTGTGTGTCTCAGTGTCAGCTCCTGTACATGTACAGTACACAGCGGGTAAAAGGGAGCGATTCACTCCCGTCTGGTACTGTACGGCCCGTGTGTGTCTCAGTGTCAGCTCCTGTACACGTACAGTACACAGCGGGTAAAAGGGAACGATTCACTCCCATCTGGTACTGTACGGCACGTGTGTGTCTCAGTGTCAGCTCCTGTACCTGTACAGCGCACAGTGGATAGAAGGGAACGATTCACTCCCATCTGGTACTGCACGGCCCGTGTGTGTATCTCAGTCACTCTGACCTGCAGTGGCGCAGTTCAAACACACTCTGAATCACTAGCTCCGACATGTAGCGGCGTCTGCACGCGCTCCGCGACCTGTGACCCACGTCTGAACATACCTGAACTGCGACGCCAAAGTTGTTCCCGTCTTCGATCTTGGGAATCTGCAGCTGGACCCACATGGTCACCTGTAAGCCGGGGGCGGCGCAAAAAGAGAATTGACCAAATCGTTAGCCGCTAGCTATTCCGTTACACCGCCATCGCTGGCCCGCTCATACCTCCACCATTGGGCACTGAGGAGACACGGGGAGGGGGGGGGGCGGGCAGCTGTTAATCTCAAGTGCACTGCGAGTGATGATTACAACAACAACTTGCATTCATAGGGCGCCATGAACGTAGGAACTGCCGGACGGAAACAGACCAAGGTTCGTTCAGTTGGAACGTGGGCACAGGAGGAGGCCCATTCAGCTCCCCGAGCCTGTCCTGCCCATGCAAATCATAGAACAGGAGGCCGTTCAGCCCCTCGAGTCTGTTCCGCCCAATCATAGGAAGAGGAGGGCCATTCAGCCCCTCGAGCCTGTTCCTGCTCCCATGATTGAATGGGAGGAGGCCATTCAGCCCCTCGAGCCTGTTCCTGCTCCCATGATTGAATGGGAGGAGGCCATTCAGCCCCTAGAGACTGTTCCTGTTCCCATGATTGAATGGGAGGAGGCCATTCAGCCCCTCGAGCCTGTTCTTGTTCCCATGATTGAATGAGAGGAGGGCCATTCAGCTCCTCGATCCTGTTCCGCGATTCAATTAGATCGCGCCTGATCTGTATCTTAACTCCATCTACCCGCCTTGGTTCCGTGACCCTTAATACCCTTAACCTAACAAAAATCCATCCATCTCAGTCTTGAGATTCTCGATTGACCCTCAGCCTCAACAGCATTTTCAGGGGGGGAAGAGTTCCAGATTTCCACTAACCCTGTGTGTGAAGAAGTGCTTCCTGACATCACCCCTGAATGGCCTGGTTCTAATTTTAAGGTGATGCCCCCTTTGTTCTGGACTCCCCGCCCACCAGAGGAAATAGTTTCTCTCTCTACCCTGGAAGTTCACCTTCTACCATCCCGTCACCTCCAGTCCAGATCCAAGGTCGTCCCACCCTCTGTCGTCGAATTCCAGTATGCAGACGACGCTTGCGTCTGCGCTCACTCGGAGGTCAAACTTCAAACCATCGTCAACACCTTCACCGAAGCGTATGAGAGCATGGGCCTTACTCTAAACATCCGTAAGACAAGGGTCCTCTACCAACCTGCCCCCGTCACACAGTACTGCCCCCCGATTATCAAAATCCATTACAAGGCCTTGGACAACATGGACCACTTTCCATACCTCGGGAGCCTACTGTCAACAAGGGCAGACGTCGATGACGAAGTCCAGCACCGCCTTCAGTGCGCCAGTGCAGCCTTCGGTTGCCTGAGGAAGAGAGTGTTTGAAGACCAGGACCTCAAACCCAGCACCAAGCTCATGGTCTACAGGGCAGTAGTGATACCAGCCATGCTGTATGTCTCAGAGACATGGACCATGTACAGCAGGCACCTCAAAGCACTGGAGAGGTACCACCAATGCTGCCTCCGCAAGATCCTGCAAATCTATTGGCAGGATAGGTGCACCAACGTCAGTGTTCTCACTCAGGCCAACATCCCCAGCATCGAAGCTTTGACCACGCTCGATCAGCTCCGATGGACGGGTCACAGTGTCCGCATGCCCGATATGAGATTCTCAAAACAAGCGCTCTACTCGGAACTCCGGCACGGCAAGAGAGCCCCAGGTGGGCAGAGGAAATGCTTCAAGGACACCCTCAAAGCCTCCTTGAAAAAGTGCAACATCCCCACCGACACCTGGGAATCCCTGGCCCAAGACCGCACAAAGTGGAGAAGAAGCATCCGGGAAGGCGCCGAACACCTCGAGTCTCTTCGCCAGGAGCAAGCGGAAGCCAAGCGCAAGGAGCGCACGTCAACCCAAGCACCCCACCCACCCGCCCCTTCAACCACCGTCTGCCCCACCTGTGACAGAGACTGTAGGTCCCGCATTGGACTCATCAGTCACCTGAGAACTCATTTTTAATGTGGAAACAAGTCATCCTCGATTCCGAGGGACTGCCTAAGAAGAAGAGTGATACAACGATAATGGGAGCTGTTGACTAATCGTAGCGATTGATTTCTTGTCAATTAGCCTACAACAGACCCAGACATGAGGTGAGTAGTTGGAAGAAATAGCTATAAGATTCATAGGTGAAGTTTGACTCTTAGAACAGAAATTAAAATGCAGTCAGGAACAAATGTCTGAGGAAGGATGTTCTTGCCAGGGAGGGAGTGCAGCGAAGATTCACCAGGCTGATACCTGGGATGGCAGGAATGACGTATGAGGAGAGATTGGGTCGATTGGGCTTATATTCGCTGGAGTTTAGAAGAATGAGAGGGGATCTCATTGAAACTTATAAAATTCTGTCAGGCCTGGACAGACTAGAGGCAGGAAGGATGTTCCCGATGGCGGGGGAGTCCAGAACTAGGGGTCACGGTCTAAGGATAAGGGGTAAGCCATTTAGGACAGAGATGAGGAGGAATTTCTTCACCCAGAGAGTGGTGAACCTGTGGAATTCTCTACCACAGAAGGCAGTGGAGGCCAAATCATTAAATATATTCAAGAAGGAGTTAGATATAGTTCTTAAGGCTAAAGGGATCAAGGGATATGGGGAGAAGGCAGGGACCGGGTACTGAATTTGGATGATCAGCCATGATCTCATTGAATGGCGGAGCAGGCTCGAGGGGCCGAATGGCCTATTCCTGCTCCTATCTTCTATGTTTCTATGAAGTGTCAGTAAGGTCAATTAACAAACACCAGAATGATAAGAAGGTCGTAAAATGCAAGAAAACGCAGGAGGATAGTCATAGCTAGACAATAAGGAGCCACAAAGCCGTAAAATGTCCTTAAAGAAACATAACAAAACATTCCTCAGAAAGATAAGAGAAAGGCCTCTGCAGCCATGAAGAAAGAAGCAGTGGGGGATGTTTTCCCGCACTACACTTGGGTTATAGATGATTATAGGTGATTGACATTAGATAGATCACGGCCCACCGAAATAACGATAAATATAGTGGGCTGAGAGCAGAAGTCAGGCAGCGAGGGGCGAAGGCTTTTTCAAGGTGGAAATCAATGCTGGCTCAGGCCTAGCACCGTGACGAGGTTTAGCCTCTGAGGTGGATCAATGCTGGCTCACGCCCAACACCTCCAACAGCTCGAGGGGCGAATCGGCAGAAGCAACTGCTGTTGCTGACTGCAAAGACCCCCTGACCCGAGACCTCCACGCCGCCTCATCAGACACCTAACCAACCGTCCGGGAGTCATAGATCGCTTTCTACTGTCACGGGTTGTATGTCTATTATACTCAGCTTAAACCATATCTGATTATGCTTTAAAACTGTAGCGCTTTAATAAAAGCCTTGCAACTTCTGAAACCCTTTTGGGTAATCTGTGTGTGGCCTGTGATCCTAATCTTACATGGTGGAGAGCTTTGGAAATCGTAGGTCCAAAGTCACCTGTTCCTCCCAAGGCAGGCTATACTCACCACACCTCATGTCTCAAATTATTCAGATTACATAGAGTGTACAGCACAGAAACAGGCCATTCAGCCCAATTGGTCCACGCCACTGTTTATGCTCCACACCAGCCTCCTCCCACCCCCTCTTCATCTCACCCTATCAACATCTCGTTCTATTCCTTTCTCACTCATGCGTTTATCTGGCTTCTCCTTAAATGCATCTACGCTATTTGCCTCAACCGCTCCCTGTGATAGCAAGTTCCACATTCTCACCACTCTCTGAGTAATGAAGTTATCTCCTGAATTCCCTATTGGATTCATTAGTGACTATCTTATATTGATGGCCCCTAGTTCTGGTCTCCCCCCACAAGTAGAAGTATCTTCTCTACGTCTACCCTATCAAACCCTTTCATAATCTTAAGTGTGATATGGAGACCAGAACTGTACTCAGTGTTCCAAGTTTGATATGGAGACCAGAACTGTGCACAGTGCTCCAAGTGTGATATGGAGACCAGAACTGTACTCAGTGTTCCAAGTTTGATATGGAGACCAGAACTGTGCACAGTGCTGCAAGTGTGATATGGAGACCAGAACTGTGCACAGTGCTCCAAGTGTGATATGGAGACCAGAACTGTGCACAGTGCTCCAAATGTGATATGGAGACCAGAACTGTGCACAGTGCTCCAAATGTGATATGGAGACCAGAACTGTGCACAATGCTCCAAGTGTGATATGGAGATCAGAACTGTGCACAGTGCTCCAAGTCTGATATGGAGACCAGAACTGTGCACAGTGCTCCAAGTGTGATATGGAGACCAGAACTGTGCACAGTGCTCCAAGTGTGATATGGAGACTAGAACTGTGCACAGTGCTCCAAGTGTGATATGGAGACCAGAACTGTGCAGTGCTCCAAGTGTGATATGGAGACCAGAACTGTGCACAGTGCTCCAAGTGTGATATGGAGACTAGAACTGTGCACAGTGCTCCAAGTGTGATATGGAGACCAGAACTGCACACAGTGCTCCAAGTGTGATATGGAGACCAGAACTGTGCACAGTGCTCCCAGTGTGATATGGAGACCAGAACTGTGCACAGTGCTCTAACCAAGGACCTATACAAGTTGAACATAACTTCCCTGCTTTTCAATTCTATCCCTCTAGAAATGAACCCGTGCTTGGTTTACTTTTTTATGGTTTTATTAACCTACGTCGCTACGTCCAATTTTGCATTTGAGTGCATCAATACTAACTGCTTCCACCGTCTCCCTAGAGAGAATGTTCCATAGATTGACCGCTCCCTCGCTGAAATATCGTTTCCACAGATTAGTTCTGAATTTACCCCTCCCTCAAGCGCCGGTCATGGCCTTTGGTTCTACTGTCCTGGACAAGGTGAGACAGCTGGTCACAGTCGACATTATCCAGTCTCTTTAGAATCCTAAAGGCAGCAATGGCATCACCTCTCAACCTTCTCCAACCCAGTGAGAACACGCCCAATTCACCTCATCACTCCTCATAGTCCAATCCCTCAATCTTGCTGGTATTAATGAAGTAAAAGGTCCCAAGGCACTTCATAGCAGTTTTAATCAGGCAAATTAAAACTACATCGAGCCAAAGGAGGAGACATTAGGACAGCAGACCAAAAGCATGGTGAGTGCGGTCGGCGTTGAGTGTAAGCAAGAGTTTGGTAAGTGAGAGAAAAGTTATTTAAGTTTATTTAGTGAATTTAAGTGAAGGGAAAATTTAGTTTTCTGAAGTAAGTTTAATTTATTAAAGTAAATTAAACTGTTGGGGAGTTTAAACCGGAAGTAGAATCAGGGCATAAAAAGGGATGGGCCGCGTGCGGCAGCGCGAATGCGGTCGGCGTTGAGTGTAAGCAAGAGTTTGGTAAGTGAGAGAGTTCGGGCAAGTGGGAGGTGAGGGGGTGCTTTTGCTCTGTTTTGCTTCCCACTCTCAGGCTTAGATAGCACTGCGGAAGCGGAGCAGCGAGACGACTCAACCTAACAGGCCCCACAGACAGCATTCAAAAGGGAGGCAGGTGATCAGCTGGTTGGTAGGTCCGCTTCCATCTCTTTTATACCTTTATAAGTTGGTAAGTCCTATTAAATAGTGGTGTGATAGTCATCATCTATATTGGGGGCAGAGGGTCTTTATAACTAATAATAAGAAATGTAATTAATTATATAGAAATGGGTGAGCAGGTGATGTGTTACTGCTGTGAAATGTGGGAGCCGGTGGACACCATTGATGCTCACGGTGAATACATTTGCGACAAGTGTTTGCTGCTAGAGGAACTCCGGCACCATGTTGATGTGCTTGAGACTGAGCTTCAGACACTGTGACACATCAGGGAGGGGGAGAAGTACCTGGACTCTATGTTTCAGAAGGTAGTCACACCTATGAAATTAATTAATCCAGATGTAGTCCGTGGTCAGGGACAGGGCAGTGTGACTATGAGTGAGGCAGGTACGGGGATCCAGGAGGTAGTGTTGGAGGAGCCGCAGCCCTTGCTCTCGTCAAACAGGTTTGAGGTTCTTACTCCCTGTGGGGGCGGGAACGGGGACTGCAGGGAGGATGAGCAACCTGGCCACAGCACCGTTGTACAGGGGGCCATTCAAGAGGGGGGAGTAAATAGAAATGTTGTAGTGGTAGGGGATAGTATCATTAGGGGGATAGATAGGGTTCTCTGCAGTCGAGAGCGGGAGTCCCGAAGGCTGTGTTGCCTGCCCGGTGCCAGGGTCAAGGACATCTCCTCTGGGCTGGAGAGAAACTTGGAGTGGGAGGGGGAGGATCCAGTTGTCGTGGTCCATGTTGGTACCAACGACGTAGATAGAACAAGGAAGGGGGTTCTGTTAAAGGAGTATGAGCAGCTAGGGGTCAAATTAAAAAACAGAACCTCAAGGGTAATAGTCTCTGGATTATTACCTGAGCCACAAGTGAATTTGGCTAGGGTAAATAAAATTAGAGAGTTAAATGCGTGGCTCAAAGACTGGTGTGGGAGAAATGGGTTTTGCTTCCTGGGACACTGGCACCAGTACTGGGACAGGAGAGAGCTGTTCCGTTGGGACGGGCTTCACTTGGCCAGTGCTGGGACTAAAATCCTGGCAAATCATATAACTAGGGCTGTAGAGAGGGCTTTAAACTAACTAGTTGGGGGGAGGAGGTTTCTAGAGAGCAAATAATAAAAATGACAACGGAGAAGGTCATAGACTTAGGTAGCAGTGGGGAAATTAAAAACCAGAGCGTGTCAGGAAGGGGCAGAAGGTATGGAGTAAAAGGTAAAGTAGTAAAAGGGGAAAAAGCAGGAACTAAGTGTCACAAAACATATTTGAAAGTTCTTTATCTGAATGCACGTAGCATTCGTAACAAAATGGACGAATTGATGGCACAAATAACTACATATGGGTATGATCTTGTGGCCATTACAGAAACATGGCTGCAGTGTGACCATGACTGGGAATTAAACATACGAGGGTATTTAACAATCAGGAAGGACAGGCAGGAAGGTAGGGGAGGTGGGTGGCTAATAAAGGAAGGAATCACTGCAATACAGAGAAATTATATTGGGTCAAAGGATCAGGATAATGAAACAGTTTGGGTGGAGATAAGGAATAATAAGGGGAAAAAAACACTAGTGGGCGTAGTCTATAGTCCTCCTAACAGTTGCAACTCTGTTGGATGGAGTATTAATCAGGAAATAGTTGGGGCTTGTAATAAGGGAACAGCTATAATTATGGGGGATTTTAACTTTCATATTAACTGGACAAATCAAATTGGGCAGGGCAGCCTTGAGGAAGAGTTCATTGAGTGTATTAGGGATGGGTTTCTTGAACAGTATGTAACTGAACCGACCAGGGGGCAAGCAATCTTAGATCTGGTCCTGTGTAATGAGACAGGATTAATAAAAAATGTCCTAGTAAAGGATCCCCTTGGAATGAGTGACCATAACATGGTTGAATTCCATATTCAATTAGAGGGTGAGAAGGTTGGATCTCAAACAAGCGTGCTGAGCTTGAATAAAGGAGACTATGAAGGTATGAGAGCGGAATTGATTAGAGTGGACTGGGAAAATAGATTAAAGGGTAAGACGGTACATGATCAGTGGTGTACATTCAAGGAGTTATTTTACAACTTTCAAAAAAAATATATTCCACTGAGGAAAAAAGGGTGTAAAAGAAGACAGCCATCCGTGGCTAAGTAAAGTAATAAAGGATAGTATCCGACTAAAAACAAGGGCATATAAGGTAGCCAAATCTAGTGGGAGGATAGAAGATTGGGAAGTCTTTAAAAGACAGCAAAAAATAACTAAAAGATTGATTAAGAAAGGGAAAATAGATTATGGAAGTAAATTAGCTAAAAATATAAAAACAGATAGCAAGAGTTTCTATAGTTATATAAAATGAAAAAGGGTGGCTAAAGTAAATGTTGGTCCCTTAGAGGATGAGACCGGGAAATTAATGGTGGGAAACATGGAGATGGCAAAAACGCTGAACAAATATTTTGTATCAGTCTTTACAGTAGAGGACACTAATAATATCCCAACACTGGGCAAACAGGGGGCTCTAGTGGGGGAGGAGCTAAACACGATCAAAATCACTAAGGAAGTGGTACTCAGTAAAATAATGGGACTCAAGCCGGATCAATCCCCTGGACCTGATGGCTTACATCCTAGGGTCTTGAGGGAAGTGGCGGTAGGGATTGTGGATGCATTGGTAATAATTTTCCAAAACTCCCTGGACTCAGCAAAGGTCCCAGCAGATTGGAAAACTGCTAATGTAACACCCTTATTTAAAAAGGGCAGTAGACAGAAGGCTGGAAACTATAGACCTGTTAGCCTAACATCTGTGGTAGGTAAAATTTTAGAGTCGACGGGACATTTGGATAAACATAATTTAATAGGACAAAGTCAGCATGGTTTTACGAAGGGGAAGTCATGTTTGACAAATTTGCTTGAGTTCTTTGAGGACGTAACATACAGGGTGGATAAAGGGGAACCAGTGGACGTAGTGTATTTAGACTTCCAAAAGGCATTTGACAAGGTGCCACACAAGATTATTGCTCAAGATAAAAAATCACAGGATTGGGGGTAATATTCTGGCATGGGTGGAGGATTGGCTATCTAATAGAAAGCAGAGAGTTGGGATAAATGGTTCATTCTCAGACTGGCAATCAGTAACTAGTGGTGTTCCGCAGGGGTCAGTGCTGGGTCCCCAACTCTTTACAATCTATATTAACGATTTGGAGGAGGGAACCGAGTGTAACATATCAAAGTTTGCAGATGATACAAAGATGGGAGGGAAAGTAGTGAGTGAGGAGGACATAAAAAACCTGCAAAGGGACATAGACAGGCTAAGTAAGTGGGCAGAGATTTGGCAGATTGAATATAATACTGGAAAGTGTGAGGTTATGCACTTTGGCAGGAAAAATCATAGAGCAAGTTATTATCTTAATGGCAAGAAACTGGAAAGTACTGTAGTACAAAGGGATCTGGGGGTCCTGGTGCATGAAACACAAAAAGTTAGTATGCAGGTGCAGCAGGTGATCAAGAAGGCCAATGGAATGTTGACTTTTATTGCTAGGGGGATGGAATATAAAAACAGGGTGGTATTGCTGCAGTTGTACAAGGTATTGGTGAGACCACACCTGGAATACTGCATACAGTTTTGGTGTCCATACTTAAGAAAAGACATACTTTCTCTCGAGGCAGTACAAAGAAGGTTCACTCGGTTAATCCCGGGGATGAGGGGGTTGACATATGAGGAGAGGTTGAGTAGATTGGGACTCTACTCATTGGAGTTCAGAAGAATGAGAGGCGATCTTATTGAAACATATAAGATTGTGAAGGGGCTTGATCGGGTGGATGCGGTGAGGATGGGAGAGTTAGGGGACCAGAGGGATGGGCTTTGATGGGAGTTAGGGGACCAGAGGGATGGGCTTCGATGGGAGAGTTCGGGGACTGGAGGGATGGGCTTCGATGGGAGAGTTAGGGGACCGGAGGGATGGGCTTCGATGGGAGAGTTAGGGGACCGGAGGGATGGGCTTCGATGGGAGAGTTAGGGGACCGGAGGGATGGGCTTCGATGGGAGAGTTAGGGGACCGGAGGGGTGGGCTTCGATGGGAGAGTTAGGGGACTGGAAGGATGGGCTTCGATGGGAGAGTTAGGGGACTAGAGGGATGGGCTTCGATGGGAGATTTAGGGGACCAGGGGGATGGGCTTCGATGGGATAGTTAGGGGACTGGAAAGATGGGCTTCGATGGGAGAGTTAGGGGACTAGAGGGATGGGCTTCGATGGGAGATTTAGGGGACCAGAGGGATGGGCTTCGATGGGAGAGTTAGGGGACTGGAAGGATGGGCTTCGATGGGAGAGTTAGGGGACTAGAGGGATGGGCTTCGATGGGAGATTTAGGGGACCAGGGGGATGGACTTCGATGGGAGAGTTAGGGGACTGGAAGGATGGGCTTCGATGGGAGAGTTAGGGGACTAGAGGGATGGGCTTCGATGGGAGATTTAGGGGACTGGAGGGATGGGCTTCGATGGGAGAGTTAGGGGACCAGAGGGATGGGCTTCGATGGGAGAGTTAGGGGACTGGAGGGATGGGCTTCGATGGGAGAGTTAGGGGACCGGAGGGATGGGCTTCGATGGGAGAGTTAGGGGACCAGAGGGATGGGCTTCGATGGGAGAGTTAGGGGACCGGAGGGATGGGCTTCGATGGGAGAGTTAGGGGACCAGAGGGATGGGCTTCGATGGGAGAGTTAGGGGACTGGAAGGATGGGCTTCGATGGGAGAGTTAGGGGACCAGAGGGATGGGCTTCGATGGGAGATTTAGGGGACCAGAGGGATGGGCTTCGATGGGATAGTTAGGGGACTGGAAGGATGGGCTTCGATGGGAGAGTTAGGGGACTAGAGGGATGGGCTTCGATGGGATAGTTAGGGGACCAGAGGGATGGACTTCGATGGGAGAGTTAGGGGACCAGAGGGATGGGCTTCGATGGGAGAGTTAGGGGACCAGAGGGATGGGCTTCGATGGGAGAGTTAGGGGATGAGAGGGATGGGCTTCGATGGGAGAGTGGGCATGCCCGAGACTGGAGCTGCGGAGAAAGAAGGAAGGAGCGGACAGAGTAATGCAGAAACTTGGAACTCACAATGTTACTCTTCTCCTTCAGCAGCTTGAGTTCTGGTTTGACGCGGTTCAGCAGTGCCAGGATTTTATCGTTGCCAGGCACTGGGCCACAGGGAGGTCCTGCAATGAAAGAGCAGGGGGGAGAAATGGTTAAACCATCGATACACCAGACAGCAAGAAAGAGAGTGCATTCGCATTGAGAGAATGCCTTTAACAACCTCAGGACGTCCCGACAACAACTTGTATTTATACCGCACCTTTAACATAGTAAAATGTCCCAAGGTGCTTAAGATGAATGTTATCAAACAAAATTTGACACCGAGCCACACTGAGGACACCCTCCATCGTGTTGTGTGGCATTAGCACCGTGCTAAATGGTATGCTGGCCTTCATTACAGGAGGATTTGAATACAGGAGTAAAAAAGTCTTACCCCAATTATACAGGGCCTTGGTGAGACCACACCTGGAGTACTGTGTACAATTTTGGTCTCCTTCCCGAAGGAAGGATATACTTGCCATAGAGGGAGTGCAACGAAGGTTCACGAGATTGATTCCTGGGATGGCGGGACTGTCGTATGAGAAGAGATTGTGTAAACTAGGCCTGTATTCTCCTGAATTCAGAAGAATGAGAGGGGATCTCATTGAAGCATACAAAATGATTACAGGGCTTGATAGGGTGGATGCTGGGAGAATGTTTCCCTTGGCTGGGGAGTGTAGAACCAGGGGCCACAGCCTCAGGATAAAGGGTAGGCCTTTCAGGACTGAGATGAGAAGAAATTTCTTCACACAGAGGGTGGTGAATCTTTGGAATTCTCTACCCCAGAGGGCTGTGGAGGCTCAGTCATTGGGTATATTCAAAACAGAAGTCGATAGATTTCTGACTTGTAAGGGCATCAAGGGATATGGCGATAGGGCCGGTGAATGGAGTTGAGGCAGAAGATCAGCCATGATCTCATTGAATGGTGGAGCAGGCTTGAAGGGCCGAATGGCCGACTCCTGCTCCTATTTCTTATGCTAAATGGGATAGATTCAGAACAGATCTAACAGCTCAAAACTGGGCATCCATGAGGCGCTGTGGGCCATCAACAGCAGCAGAATTGTATTCCACCACAATCTGTAACCTCATGGCCCGGCATATCCCTCACTCTACCATTACCATTGAGCCAAGGGACCAACCTTGGTTCAATGAGGATTGTAGAAGAGCATGCCAGGAGCAGCACCAGGCGTACCTAAAAATGAGGTGCCAACCTGGGGAAGCTGCAACACAGGACTACATGCATGCTAAAAAGCGGAAGCAGCATGTTATAGTCAGAGCTAAGCGATCCCACAATCAACGGATCAGATCAAAGCTCTGCAGTCCTGCCACATCCAGTCCAGAATAGTTGTGAACAATTAAACAACTAACAGGAGGATGAGGCTCCATGAATATCCCCATCCTCAATGATGGTAGAGCCCAGCACGCGAGTGCAAAAGACAAGGCTGAAGCGTTTGCAACCAACTTCAGCCAGAATTGCCGAGTGGATGATCCATATCGGCCTCCTCCTGAGGTCCCCACCATCACAGAAGCCAGTCTTCAGCCAATTCGATTCACTCCACGTGATATCAAGAAAGGGCTGAGCGCACAGGATACAGCAAAGGCTATGAGCCCCGACAACATCCCGGCTATTGTGCTGAATACTTGTGCTCCAGAGCTAGCCGCGCCTCTAGCCAAACTGTTCCAGTACAGCTACAAAACTGGCATCTATCCGACAACGTGGAAAACTGCCCAGGTATGTCCTGTTCACAAAAAACAGGACAATTACTGCCACATCAGTCTACTCTCAATCATCAGCAAAGTGATGGAAGGTGTCATCGACAGTGCTATCAAGCGGCACTTACTCACCAATAACCTGCTCACTGATGCCCAGTTTGGGTTCCACCAGGACCACTCGGCTCCAGACCTCATTACAGCCTTGGTCCAAACATGGACAAAGGAGCTGAATTCCAGAGGTGAGGTGAGAGTGACTGCCCTTGACATCAAGGCAGCATTTGACCGAGTGTGGCATCAAGGAGCCCTAGTAACACTGAAGTCAATGGGAATCGGGGGGAAACACTCCACTGGCTGGAGCCATACCTAGCACAAAGGAAGATAGTTGTGGTGGTTGAAGGTCAATCATCACAGCCCCAGGACATCGCTGCAGGAGTTCCTCAGGGCAGTGTCCTAGGCCCAACCACCTTCAGCTGCTTCAGCAATGACCTTCCCTCCAACATAAGGTCAGAAATGGGGATGTTCGCTGATGACTGCACAGTGTTCAGCGCCATTCACAACTCCTCAGATAATGAAGCAGTCCATGCCCGCATGCAACAAGACCTGGACGATGTTCAGGCTTGGGCTGATAAGTGGCAGGTAACATTCGCACCACACAAGTGCCAGGCAATGACTATCTCCAACAAGCGAGAGTCTAACCACCGCCCCTTGACATTCAATGGCATTACCATCGCCTAATCCCCCATCATCAACATCCTGGGGGTCACCATTGACCAGAAACTTAACTGGACCAGCCACATAAATACTGTGGCAACAAGATCAGATCAGAGGTTGGGTATTCTGCAGCGAGTGTCTCACCTCCTGACTCCCCAAAGCCTTTCCACCATCTACAAGGCACAAGTAAGGAGTGTGATGGAATAATCTCCACTTGCCTGAATGAGCGCAGCTCCAACAACACTCAAGAAGCTCGACACCATCCAGGACAAAGCAGCCCGCTTGATTGGCACCCCATCCACCACCTTAAACATTCACTCCCTCCACCACCGGCGCACCGTGGCTGCAGTGTGTACCATCTACAAGATGCACTGCAGCAACTCGCCAAGGCTTCTTTGGCAGCACCTCCCAAACCCGCGACCTCTTCCACCTAGAAGGACAAGGGCAGCAGGCGCATGGGAACACCACCACCTCCAAGTTCCCCTCCAAGTCACACACCATCCTGACTTGGAAATATATCGCCGATCCTTCATCGTCGCTGGGTCGAAATCCTGGAACTCCCTCCCTAACAGCACTGTGGGAGTACCTTCACCACACGGACTGCAGCGGTTCAAGGCGGCTCACCACCATCTTCTCAAGGGGCAACTAGGGATGGGCAATAAATGCTGGCCTTGCCAGCGACGCCCACATCCCATAAACGAATTTAAAAAAAAGGATATATTTGAACAGGCGACCAAAAGCTTGGTCAAAGAGGTGGGTTTTAAGGAGGAGCGGGAAGAGGCGGAGAGGTTAAGGGAGGGAATTCCAGAGCTTACGGTCTAGGAATATAAAGGCACGGCCGCCAATGGTGGAGAGATGAAAATCGGGAATGCTCAAGGGGCCAGAATTGGAAGAGCGCAGAGATCTCGGAGGGTTGTAGGACTAGAGGAGTTTACAGAGGGGGGGCTGGGGGGGCGAGGGCAAAGGAGGGATTTGAAAACAAGGATGAGAATTTTTAATTCGAGGTGTTGCCGGACCGGGAGCCAATGTAGGTCAGCGAGCACAGGGTGGTGATGGGTGAGCAGGACCTGGTGCGAGTTAGGATACGGGCAACAGGAGTTTTGGATGAGCTCGTGTTTATACAGCACATCAGGACGTCCCAAAGCGCTTTACAGCTAATGAGGTACTTTTTGCTGTTGAAGAAGAGTAGTCACTGCTGTAATGTAGGGAAATGCGGCAGCCGATGTGCGCACAGCAAGATCCCACAACGAGAGAAATGTCATTTCAATTCACCGCCCCACTCCCACTCAGACCTCACCGTCCGCGGCCTCGTGCATTGTTCCACGGAAGCTCAGCGTAAGCTCGAGGAACAGCACCTCATCTTCCGATTAGGCACTTTACAGCCTTCCGGACTCAATATCGAGTTCAACAATTTCAGATCATAACCTCGGCCCCTATTATATTTTTATATCTTTTTTATCCACACCTTTGGTTTGAGCCTTTTCCTTTTTCTCTCTCCCACATGGCAGCTGTCTCACTCTGCCGGCCCATGTCACACTTCATCTAGAGCCATCCTTTGTCTCTTTACCTGTCCTATTACCATCTCGTCTCACCTTGAATATCTCTTAATGTCTCCTCACCTCTCAGACCTTCCTTTTTGTTCTTTCATCCCCTCCCCCATTTCCCAGCCCCCAAACTGGCCTTTTAATGTTTCATTTCCTGCCTTTTTTTCTCAGTTCTGACGAAGGGTTTCGACCCGAAACGTTAACTCTGTTTCTCTCTCCACGGATGTTGCCTGGCCTGCTGAGGTTTTCCAACGTTTTCTGTTGTTATTTCGGATTTCCAGCATCCGCAGTATTTTGCTATTGAGATAAATGACCAGACTACCTGTTTATTTTTTTTAATATATAAAAGTGATGCTGGGTTGAGGGATAAATATTGGGCCCCCAGGTCACTGGGGAAAACTAACCCCCCCCCCGCCGCCCGCTGCTGCTCTTCTTCCCATAGTGGCCGTGGCTACTTTTATGTCCCACCTGAGGGGGCAGATGGGGGCCTCGGTTTTACGTCTCATCCCGAAAGAAGAGTGTTGAAATTCACACAGAGATACATTAAATAGAGTGTGTGGAATCATATAATTCCTTTAGCGCGATTGTTTCTAATAGAGATGTTGCATCTTAAACTTGTATAGAACCTTGGTTAGACCACACTTGGAGCACTGTGCACCGTTCTGGTCTCCTTATACCTTGGTTAGACCACACTTGGAGCACTGTGCACCGTTCTGGTCTCCTTATACCTTGGTCAGACCACACTTGGAGCACTGTGCACCGTTCTGGTCTCCATATACCTTGGTTAGACCACACTTGGAGCACTGTGCACAGTTCTGGTCTCCATATACCTTGGTTAGACCACACTTGGAGCACTGTGCACCGTTCTGGTCTCCATATACCTTGGTTAGACCACACTTGGAGCACTGTGCACTGTTCTGGTCTCCATATACCTTGGTTAGACCACACTTGGAGCACTGTGCACAGTTCTGGTCTCCATATACCTTGGTTAGACCACACTTGGAGCACTGTGCACAGTTCTGGTCTCCATATACCTTGGTTAGACCACACTTGGAGCACTGTGCACAGTTCTGGTCTCCATATACCTTGGTAAGACTACACTTGGTGCACTGTGCACAGTTCTGGTCTCCATATACCTTGGTTAGACCACACTTGGAGCACTGTGCACAGTTCTGGTCTCCATATACCTTGGTTAGACCACACTTGGAGCACTGTGCACCGTTCTGGTCTCCATATACCTTGGTTAGACCACACTTGGAGCACTGTGCACCGTTCTGGTCTCCATATACCTTGGTTAGACCACACTTGGAGCACTGTGCACAGTTCTGGTCTCCATATACCTTGGTTAGACCACACTTGGAGCACTGTGCACAGTTCTGGTCTCCATATACCTTGGTTAGACCACACTTGGAGCACTGTGCACAGTTCTGGTCTCCATATACCTTGGTTAGACCACACTTGGAGCACTGTGCACCGTTCTGGTCTCCATATACCTTGGTTAGACCACACTTGGAGCACTGTGCACTGTTCTGGTCTCCATATACCTTGGTTAGACCACACTTGGAGCACTGTGCACAGTTCTGGTCTCCATATACCTTGGTTAGACCACACTTGGAGCACTGTGCACAGTTCTGGTCTCCATATACCTTGGTTAGACCACACTTGGAGCACTGTGCACAGTTCTGGTCTCCATATACCTTGGTTAGACCACACTTGGAGCACTGTGCACCGTTCTGGTCTCCATATACCTTGGTTAGACCACACTTGGAGCACTGTGCACTGTTCTGGTCTCCATATACCTTGGTTAGACTACACTTGGAGCACTGTGCACCGTTCTGGTCTCCATATACCTTGGTTAGACCACACTTGGAGCACTGTGCACTGTTCTGGTCTCCATATACCTTGGTTAGACCACACTTGGAGCACTGTGCACAGTTCTGGTCTCCATATACCTTGGTTAGACCACACTTGGAGCACTGTGCACAGTTCTGGTCTCCATATACCTTGGTTAGACCACACTTGGAGCACTGTGCACAGTTCTGGTCTCCATATACCTTGGTAAGACTACACTTGGTGCACTGTGCACAGTTCTGGTCTCCATATACCTTGGTTAGACCACACTTGGAGCACTGTGCACAGTTCTGGTCTCCATATACCTTGGTTAGACTACACTTGGAGCACTGTGCACAGTTCTGGTCTCCATATACCTTGGTTAGACCACACTTGGAGCACTGTGCACAGTTCTGGTCTCCATATACCTTGGTGAGACTACACTTGGAGCACTGTGCACAGTTCTGGTCTCCATATACCTTGGTTAGACCACACTTGGAGCACTGTGCACAGTTCTGGTCTCCATATACCTTGGTTAGACCACACTTGGAGCACTGTGCACAGTTCTGGTCTCCATATACCTTGGTTAGAACACACTTGGAGCACTGTGCACAGTTCTGGTCTCCATATACCTTGGTTAGACCACACTTGGAGCACTGTGCACAGTTATGGTCTCCATATACCTTGGTTAGACTACACTTGGAGCACTGTGCACAGTTCTGGTCTCCATATACCTTGGTTAGACCACACTTGGAGCACTGTGAACAGTTCTGGTCTCCATATACCTTGGTTAGACCACACTTGGAGCACTGTGCACAGTTCTGGTCTCCATATACCTTGGTAAGACTACACTTGGTGCACTGTGCACAGTTCTGGTCTCCATATACCTTGGTTAGACCACACTTGGAGCACTGTGCACAGTTCTGGTCTCCATATACCTTGGTTAGACTACACTTGGAGCACTGTGCACAGTTCTGGTCTCCATATACCTTGGTTAGACCACACTTGGAGCACTGTGCACAGTTCTGGTCTCCATATACCTTGGTTAGACTACACTTGGAGCACTGTGCACAGTTCTGGTCTCCATATACCTTGGTTAGACCACACTTGGAGCACTGTGCACAGTTCTAGTCTCCATATACCTTGGTTAGACCACACTTGGAGCACTGTGCACAGTTCTGGTCTCCATATACCTTGGTTAGACCACACTTGGAGCACTGTGCACAGTTCTGGTCTCCATATACCTTGGTTAGACTGCACTTGGAGCACTGTGCACAGTTCTGGTCTCCATATACATTGGTTAGACCACACTTGGAGCACTGTGCACCGTTCTGGTCTCCATATACCTTGGTTAGACTACACTTGGAGCACTGTGCACAGTTCTGGTCTCCATATACCTTGGTTAGACTACACTTGGAGCACTGTGCACAGTTCTGGTCTCCATATACCTTGGTTAGACCACACTTGGAGCACTGTGCACAGTTTTGGTCTCCATATAGCTTGGTTAGACCACACTTGGAGCACTGTGTACAGTTCTGGTCTCCATATACCTTGGTTAGACCACACTTGGAGCACTGTGAACAGTTCTGGTCTCCATATACCTTGGTTAGACCACACTTGGAGCACTGTGCACAGTTCTGGTCTCCATATACCTTGGTTAGACCACACTTGGAGCACTGTGCACAGTTCTGGTCTCCATATACCTTGGTTAGACTACACTTGGAGCACTGTGCACAGTTCTGGTCTCCATATACCTTGGTTAGACCACACTTGGTGCACTGTGCACAGTTCTGGTCTCCATATACCTTGGTTAGACCACACTTGGAGCACTGTGCACAGTTCTGGTCTCCATATACCTTGGTTAGACCACACTTGGAGCACTGTGCACAGTTCTGGTCTGCATATACTTTGGTTAGACCACACTTGGAGCACTGTGCACAGTTCTGGTCTCCTTATACCTTGGTTAGACCACACTTGGAGCACTGTGCACAGTTCTGGTCTCCTTATACCTTGGTTAGACCACACTTGGAGCACTGTGCACAGTTCTGGTCTCCTTATACCTTGGTTAGACCACACTTGGAGCACTGTGCACAGTTCTGGTCTCCATATACCTTGGTTAGACAACACTTGGAGCACTGTGCACTGTTCTGGTCTCCATATACCTTGCTTAGACCACACTTGGAGCACTGTGCACAGTTCTGGTCTCCATATAGCTTGGTTAGACCACACTTGGAGCACTGTGCACAGTTCTGGTCTCCTTATACCTTGGTTAGACTACACTTGGAGCACTGTGCACAGTTCTAGTCTCCATATACCTTGGTTCGACCACATTTGGAGCACTGTGCACAGTTCTGGTCTCCATATACCTTGGTTAGACTAAACTTGGAGCACTGTGAACAGTTCTGGTCTCCATATACCTTGGTTAGACCACACTTGGAGCACTGTGCACAGTTCTGGTCTCCATATACCTTGGTTAGACCACACTTGGAGCACTGTGCACAGTTCTGGTCTCCATATACCTTGGTTAGACCACACTTGGAGCACTGTGCACAGTTCTGGTCTGCATATACTTTGGTTAGACCACACTTGGAGCACTGTGCACAGTTCTGGTCTCCTTATACCTTGGTTAGACCACATTTGGAGCACTGTGCACAGTTCTGGTCTCCATATACCTTGGTTAGACTAAACTTGGAGCACTGTGCACAGTTCTGGTCTCCATATAGCTTGGTTAGACCACACTTGGAGCACTGTGCACAGTTCTGGTCTCCTTATACCTTGGTTAGACAACACTTGGAGCACTGTGCACTGTTCTGGTCTCCATATACCTTGCTTAGACCACACTTGGAGCACTGTGCACTGTTCTGGTCTCCATATACCTTGCTTAGACCACACTTGGAGCACTGTGCACAGTTCTGGTCTCCATATAGCTTGGTTAGACCACACTTGGAGCACTGTGCACAGTTCTGGTCTCCTTATACCTTGGTTAGACTACACTTGGAGCACTGTGCACAGTTCTAGTCTCCATATACCTTGGTTAGACCACATTTGGAGCACTGTGCACAGTTCTGGTCTCCATATACCTTGGTTAGACTAAACTTGGAGCACTGTGAACAGTTCTGGTCTCCATATACCTTGGTTAGACCACACTTGGAGCACTGTGCACAGTTCTGGTCTCCATATACCTTGGTTAGACCACACTTGGAGCACTGTGCACAGTTCTGGTCTCCATATACCTTGGTTAGACCACACTTGGAGCACTGTGCACAGTTCTGGTCTGCATATACTTTGGTTAGACCACACTTGGAGCACTGTGCACAGTTCTGGTCTCCTTATACCTTGGTTAGACCACATTTGGAGCACTGTGCACAGTTCTGGTCTCCATATACCTTGGTTAGACTACACTTGGAGCACTGTGCACAGTTCTGGTCTCCATATACCTTGGTTAGACCACACTTGGAGCACTGTGCACAGTTCTGGTCTCCATATACCTTGGTTAGACTACACTTGGAGCACTGTGCACAGTTCTGGTCTCCATATACCTTGGTTAGACCACACTTGGAGCACTGTGCACAGTTCTTGTCTCCACATTACAAAAAGGATGTAGAGGTACTGGAGAAGGTGCAAAAACAATTTACTAGAATGATACCAGAACTGAGAGGGTATACCTATCAGGAAAGATTGAACAGGCTGGGGCACTTTTCTCTGGGAAAAGAGAAGACTGAGGGGTGACCTGATGGAGGTCTTTAAGATCATGAAAGTGGTTTGATAGGGTAGACGTAGAGAAGATATTTCCACTTGCAGGTGAGACCGGAACTAGGGGCCGTAAATATAAGATAGTCACTAATAAATCCAATAGGGAATTCAGGAAAATCTTCTTTACCCAGAGAGTGGTTCCCATGGATTGGAGGGTAGCTAATGTTCACCCACTATTCAAAAAAGGTGGTAGAGAGAAAGCGGGGAATTATAGACCGGTAAGCCTGACATCGGTAGTGGGGAAAATGCTAGAGTCTATTATAAAAGATGTAATAGCAGAGCACTTGGAAAACAGTGACAGGATCGGACAAAGTCAACATGGATTTACAAAAGGTAAATTGTGCTTGACTATTCTACTGGAATTTTTTGAGGATGTAACTGGTAGAATAGATAAGGGAGAACCAGTGGATGTGGTGTATTTGGACTTTCAGAAGGCTTTCGATAAGGTCCCGCATAAGAGATTAGCGTGTAAAGTTAAAGCACATGGGATTGGGGGCAAGGTACTGACTTGGATAGAGAACTGGCTGGCAGACAGGAAGCAAAGAGTTGGAATAAATGGGTCTTTTTCCGAGTGGCAGACAGTGACTAGTGGGGTACCGCAGGGATCGTGCTAGGACCCCAGCTATTCACAATATATATTAATGATCTGGACGAGGGAACTAGATGTAATAGATGACACAATGCTGGGTGGGCGTGTGTGCTGTGAGGAGGATGCCGAGAAACTCCAATATGATTTGGACAGGTTGGGTGATTGGGCAGATGCATGGCAGATGCAGTATAATGTGGATAAATGTAAGGTTATCCACTTTGGTGGCAAAAACAGGAAGGCAGATTATTATCTGAACGGCAATAGACTGGGAGAAGGGGAAGTGCAAGGAGACCTGGGCGTCCTTGTGCACCAGTCGCTGAAGGTAAGCATGCAGGTGCAGCAGGCGGTTAAGAAGGCAAATGGTATGTTGGCCTTCGTAGTGAGAGGGTTCGAGTACAGGAGCAAGGATGTCTTGCTGCAGCTGTACAGGGCCTTGGTGAGACCACATCTGGAGTATTGTGTGCAGTTTTGGTCGCCTTATCTGAGGAAGGATGTTCTTGCCATGGAGGGAGTGCAGCGAAGATTCACCAGGCTGATACCTGGGATGGCAGGAATGACGTATGAGGAGAGATTGGGTCGATTGGGCTTATATTCGCTGGAGTTTAGAAGAATGAGAGGGGATCTCATTGAAACTTATAAAATTCTAACAGGACTAGACAGACTAGATGCAGGAACGATGTTCCCGATGGCCGGGGAGTCCAGAACCAGGGGGTCACAGTCTAAGGATAAGGGGTAAGCCATTTAGGACTGAGATGAGGAGGAATTTCTTCACCCAGAGAGTGGTGAACCTGTGGAATTCTCTACCACAGAAGGCAGTTGAGGCCAATTCATGAAATATATTCAAGAAGGAGTTAGATATATTTCTTAAGGCTAAAGGGATCAAGGGATATGGGGAGAAGGCAGGGACAGGGTACTGAATTTGGATGATCAGCCATGATCGCATTGAATGGTGGAGCAGGCTCGAGGGGCCGAATGGCCGACTCCTGCTCCTATCTTCTATGTTTCTATATGGTGAGAATATGGAACTCACTACCACAGGGAGTGGTCGAGGCGAATAGCAGAGATGCCTTTAAGGGGAAGCTGGATAAGCACATGAGGGAGAAAGGAATAGAAGAAGATGTTGATGGAGTGAGATGAAGAAGCGGGTGGGAGGAGGCTGGTGTGGAGCATAAACACTGGCACAGATCAGTTGGGCCGAATGGCCTGTTTCTGTGTTGTAAATTCTATGTAATAGTTAGTCATTGTAATCACACAATGCTCACCACTGTCTTCATCATCTTTATCTTTATCTTTATCCTTCTCTTTCTCCTTTTCCTTGTCCTTGTCCTTCTCCTTCTTTTCATCCTCCTTTTTCTTTTTCTGTAAGAATGAAACATTCATAAATGCAATCATTAGAAAACCATTAGATTAGCACAAATTCTCTGAGCACACACCTGGGGAAATCTATTTAAACAACTGTCTCGCTGTCTCTCACACTTTTAGTATTATCACTGATGCCCAGTTTGGGTTCCACCAAGACCACTTGGCTCCCGACCTCATTGCAGCCTTGGTCCAAACATGGACAAAGGAGCTAAATTCCAGAGGTGAGGTGAGAGTGACTGCCCTTGACATCAAGGCAGCATTTGACCGAGTCTGGCATCAAGGAGCCCTAGTAAAACTGAAGTCGATGGGAATCGGGGGGGAAACTCTCCACTGGCTGGAGTCATACCTCGCACAAAGGAAGATGGTTGTGGTGGTTGAAGGTCAATCATCACAGCCCCAGGACATCGCCGCAGGAGTTCCTCAGGGCAGTGTCCTAGGCCCAACCATCTTCAGCTGCTTCATCAATGACCTTCCCTCCAACATAAGGTCAGAAATGGGGATGTTCGCTGATGACTGCACAGTGTTCAGCACCATTCACAACTCCTCAGATAATGAAGCAGTCCATGCCCGCATGCAACAAGACCGGGACGATGTTCAGGCTTGGGCTGATAAGTGGCAGGTAACATTCGCGTCACAGAAGTGCCAGGCAATGACCATCTCCAACAAGCGAGAGTCTAACCACCTCCCCTTGACATTCAATGGCATTACCATCGCCGAATCCCCCACCATCAACATCCTGGGGGGTCACCATTGACCAGAAACTTAACTGGAACAGCCACATAAATACTGTGGCAACAAGATCAGATCAGAGGCTGGGAATTCTGCGGCGAGTGTCTCACCTCCTGACTCCCCAAAGCCTTTCCACCATCTACAAGGCACAAGTCAGGAGTGTGATGGAATACTCTCCACTTGCCTGGATGAGTGCAGCTCCAACAACACTCAAGAAGCTCGACACCATCCAGGACAAAGCAGCCGCTTGATTGGCACCCCATCCACCACCTTAAACATTCACTCCCTCCACCACCGGCGCACCGTGGCTGCAGTGTGTACCATCTACAAGATGCACTGCAGCAACTCGCCAAGGCTTCTTCGGCAGCACCTCCCAAACCCGCGACCTCTTCCACCTAGAAGGACAAGGGCAGCAGGCGCATGGGAACAGCACCACCTCCAAGTTCCCCTCCAAGTCACACACCATCCTGACTTAGAAATATATCGCCGATCCTTCATCGTCACTGGGTCAAAATCCTGGAACTCCCTCCCTAACAACACTGTGGGAGTACCATCACCACACGGACTGCAGCGGCTCAAGAAGGAGGCTCACCACCACCTTCTCAAGGGAAACTAGGGATGGGCAATAAATGCTGGCCTCGCCAGCGACGCCCAGATCCCATAAACAAATAAAAAATATCTTATGGGGCGAGAGAACAAAAGAACATAAGAAATAAGAGCAGGAGTCGGCCATACAGCCCCTCGAGCCTGCTCCGCCATTCAATAAGATCACGGCTGATCATCGACCTAATCCAACTGGAGAGAGCGGGGCAGCATGATTAGTTTGGGATTGATACAGGGCTATGAGGAGAGTGTTGCACAGTGGGATTAGTTTGGGATTGATACAGAGCTCTGGGGAGAGTGTTGCACAGTGGGATTAGTTTGGGATTGATACAGAGCTCTGGGGAGAGTGTTGCACAGTGGGATTAGTTTGGGATTGACACAGGACTATGGGGAGAGTGTGGAGCAGTGGGATAAGTTTGGGATTGATACAGGGCTATGGGGAGAGAGTGGGACAGTGGGATTAGTTTGGGATTGAGATAGGACTATGGGGAGAGAGTGGAGCAGTGGGATTAGTTTGGGATTAATACAGGGCTATGGGGAGAGAGCGGGGCAGTGGGATTAGTTTGGGATTGAGATAGGGCTATGGGGAGAGAGTGGAGCAGTGGGAATAGTTTGGGATTAATACAGGGTTATGGGGAGAGAGCAGGACAGTGGGGTTAGTTTGGGATTGATACAGGGCTATGGGGAGAGAGTGCGACAGTGGGGTTAGTTTGGGATTGATACAGGGCTATTGGGGGGAGAGTGGGACAGTGGGGTTAGTTTGGGATTGATACAGGGCTATTGGGAGAGAGTGGGACAGTGGGGTTTGGGATTGATACAGGGCTATGGTGAGAGAGTGGGACAGTGGGGTTAGTTTGGGATTGATACAGGGCTTTGGGGAGAGAGCGAGGAAGTGAGGTTAGTTTGGGATTGATACAGGGCTATGGGGAGAGAGTGGGACAGTGGAATTCGTTTGGGATTGATACAGGGCTATGGGGAGAGAGCGAGCCACTGGGATTACTTTGGGATTGATACAGGGCTATGGGGAGAGAGTGGAACAGTGGGATTAGTTTGGGATTAATACAGGGCTATGGGGAGAGAGCGGGGCAGTGGGATTAGATTGGGATTGATACAGGGCTATGGGGAGAGAGTGGGAGAGTGGGGTTAGTTTGGGATTGATACAGGGCTATGGGGAGAGAGTGGCACAGTGAGGTTAGTTTGGGATTGACACAGGGCTATGGGGAGAGAGTGGGACAGTGGGGTTAGTTTGGGATTGATACAGGGCTATGGGGAGAGAGTGGGACAGTGGGGTTAGTTTGGGATTGATACAGGGCTATGGGGAGAGAGTGGGACAGTGGGGTTAGTTTGGGATTGATACAGGGCTATGGGGAGAGAGTGGGACAGTGGGGTTAGTTTCGGATTGATACAGGTCTATGGGGAGAGAGTGGGACAGTGGGGTTAGTTTGGGATTGATACAGGGCTATGGGGAGACAGTGGGATTCGTTTGGGATTGAGACAACGCTATGGGAAGAGAGCAGGCAATGGGATTAATTTGGGATTGACACAGGGCTATGGGGAGAGAGTGAGATAGTGGGTTAGTTTCGGATTGATACAGGGCTATGGGCAGAGATTGGAGCAGTGGGATTAGTTTGAGATTGATACAGGGCTATGGGGAGAGAGTGGAGCAGTGGGATTAGTTTCGGATTGATACAGGGCTATGGGGAGAGAGCGAGGCCGTGGGATTAGTTTGGGATTGATACAGGGCTATGGGGAGAGAGTGGGACAGTGGGGTTAGTTTGGGATTGATACAGGGCTATGGGGAGAGAGTGGGACAGTGGGGTTAGTTTGGGATTGATATAGGGCTATGGGGAGAGAGCGGACAGTGGGATTAGTTTGGGATTGATACAGGGCTATGGGGAGAGAGCGGAAAGTGGGATTAGTTTGGGATTGATACAGGGCTATGGGGAGAGAGTGGGACAGTGGGGTTAGTTTGGGATTGATACAGGGCTATGGGGAGAGAGTGGGACAGTGGGGTTAGTTTGGGATTGATACAGGTCTATGGGGAGAGAGAGGGGGACAGTGAGGTTAGTTTCGGATTGATACAGGGCTATGGGGAGAGAGTGGGACAGTGGGGTTAGTTTGGGATTGATACAGGGCTATGGGGAGAGAGTGGGACAGTGGGGTTAGTTTGGGATTGATACAGGGCTATGGGGAGAGAGCGGGCGGTGGGATTAGTTTGGGATTGATACAGGGCTATGGGGAGAGAGCGGGGCAGTGGGATTAGTTTGGGATTGATGCAGGGCTATGGGGAGAGCGGGGCAGCGAGGTTAGTTTGGGAATGATACAGGTCTATGAGGAGAGAGTGGGACAGTGGGGTTAGCTTGGGATTGATACAGGGCTATGGGGAGAGAGTGGGACAGTGGGGTTAGTTTGGAATTGATACAGGGCTATGGGGAGAGAGCGGACAGTGGGATTAGTTTGGGATTGATACAGGGCTATGGGGAGAGAGCGGAGAGTGGGATTAGTTTGGGATTGATACAGGGCTATGGGGAGAGAGTGGGACAGTGGGGTTAGTTTGGGATTGATACAGGGCTATGGGGAGAGAGTGGGACAGTGGGGTTAGTTTGGGATTGATACAGGTCGATGGGGAAAGAGTGGGACAGTGAGGTTAGTTTGGGATTGATACAGGGCTATGGGGAGAGAGTGGGACAGTGGGGTTAGTTTGGGATTGATACAGGTCTATGGGGAGAGAGTGGGACAGTGAGGTTAGTTTGGGATTGGTACAGGGCTATGGGGAGAGAGTGGGACAGTGGGGTTAGTTTGGGATTGATACAGGGCTATGGGGAGAGAGCGGGACAGTGGGGTTAGTTTGGGATTGATACAGGGATATGGGAAGAGAATGGGACAATGGGGTTAGTTTGGGATTGATACAGGGCTATGGGGAGAGAGCGGGCGGTGGGATTAGTTTTGGATTGATACAGGGCTATGGGGAGAGAGCGGGGCAGTGGGATTAGATTGGGATTGATGCAGGGCTATGGGGAGAGAGCGGGGCTGCGAGGTTAGTTTGGGAATGATACAGGTCTATGAGGAGAGCGTGGGACAGTGGGGTTAGTTTGGGATTGAAACAGGGCTATGGGGAGAGTGGGACAGTGGGGTTAGTTTGGAATTGATACAGGGCTATGGGGAGAGATTGGGACAGTGGGGTTAGTTTGGGATTGATACAGGGCTATGGGGAGAGAGTGGGACAGCGGGGTTAGTTTGGGATTGATACGGGGCTATGGGCAGAGAGTGGGACAGTGGGGTTAGTTTGGGATTGATACAGGGCTATGGGGAGAGATTGATACAGTGGGGTTAGTTTCGGATTGATACAGGTCTATGGGGAGAGAGTGGGACAGTGGGGTTAGTTTGGGATTGATACAGGGCTATGGGGAGAGAGTGGGACAGTGAGGTTAGTTTGGGACTGATACAGGTCTATGGGGAGAGTGGGACAGTGGGGTTAGTTTGGGATTGATACAGGGCTATGGGGATAGAGTGGGACAGTGGGGTTCGTTTGGGATTGATACAGGGGTATGTGGAGAGAGTAGGACAGTGGGGGTAGCTAGGGATTGATACAGGTCTATGGGGAGAGAGTGGGACAGAGGTTAGTTTGGGATTGATACAGGGCTATGGGGAGAGAGTGGGACAGTGGGGTTAGTTTGGGATTGATACAGGGCTATGGGGAGAGTGGGACAGTGGGGTTTATTTTGGGATTGATACAGGGTTATGGGGTGAGAGTGGGACAGTGGGGTTAGTTTGGGATTGATACAGGTCTATGGGGAGAGTGGGACAGGGCTATGGGGAGAGAGTGGGACAGTGGGGTTAGTTTGGGATTGATACAGGGCTATGGGGAGAGAGTGGGACAGTGGAATTCGTTTGGGATTGTTACAGGGCTATGGGGAGAGAGCCAGCCAATGGGATTACTTTGGGATTGATACAGGGCTATGGGGAGAGAGTGGAACAGTGGGATTAGTTTGGGATTAATACAGGGCTATGGGGAGAGAGCGGGGCAGTGGGATTAGTTTGGGATTGATACAGGGCTATGGGGAGAGAGCGGAGAGTGGGATTAGTTTGGGATTGATACAGGGCTATGGGGAGAGAGTGGGACAGTGGGGTTAGTTTGGGATTGATACAGGGCTATGGGGAGAGAGCAGGCGGTGGGATTAGTTTTGGATTGATACAGGGCTATGGGGAGAGAGCGGGGCAGTGGGATTAGTTTGGGATTGATGCAGGGCTATGGGGAGAGAGCGGGTCTGCGAGGTTAGTTTGGGAATGATACAGGTCTATGAGGAGAGAGTGGGACAGGGGTTAGTTTGGGATTGATACAGGGCTATGGGGAGAGAGTGGGACAGTGGGGTTAGTTTGGAATTGATACAGGGCTATGGGGAGAGATTGGGACAGTGGGGTTCGTTTGGGATTGATACAGGGCTATGGGGAGAGAGTGGGACAGTGGGGTTAGTTTGGGATTGATACAGGGCTATGGGGAGACAGTGGGATTCGTTTGGGATTGATACAACGCTATGGGAAGAGAGCGGGCAATGGGATTAATTTGGGATTGATACAGGGCTATGGGGAGAGAGTGAGACAGTGGGTTAGTTTGGGATTGATACAGGGCTATGGGCAGAGATTGGAGCAGTGGGATTAGTTTGAGATTGATACAGGGCTATGGGGAGAGAGTGGAGCAGTGGGATTAGTTTCGGATTGATACAGGGCTATGGGGAGAGAGCGAGGCCGTGGGATTAGTTTGGGATTGATACAGGGCTATGAGGAGAGAGCGGGCGGTGGAATTAGTTTGGGATTGATACACGTCTATGGGGAGAGAGTGGGACAGTGGGGTTAGTTTGGGATTGATACAGGGCTATGGGGAGAGAGTGGGACAGTGGGGTTAGTTTGGGATTGATACAGGTCTATGGGGAGAGAGAGGGGGACAGTGAGGTTAGTTTGGGATTGATACAGGGCTATGGGGAGAGAGTGGGACAGTGGGGTTAGTTTGGAATTGATACAGGGCTATGGGGAGAGATTGGGACAGTGGGGTTCGTTTGGGATTGATACAGGGCTATGGGGAGAGAGTGGGACAGTGGGGTTAGTTTGGGATTGATACAGGGCTATGGGGAGACAGTGGGATTCGTTTAGGATTGATACAACGCTATGGGAAGAGAGCGGGCAATGGGATTAATTTGGGATTGATACAGGGCTATGGGGAGAGAGTGAGACAGTGGGTTAGTTTGGGATTGATACAGGGCTATGGGCAGAGATTGGAGCAGTGGGATTAGTTTGAGATTGATACAGGGCTATGGGGAGAGAGTGGAGCAGTGGGATTAGTTTCGGATTGATACAGGGCTATGGGGAGAGAGCGAGGCCGTGGGATTAGTTTGGGATTGATACAGGGCTATGAGGAGAGAGCGGGCGGTGGGATTAGTTTGGGATTGATACACGTCTATGGGGAGAGAGTGGGACAGTGGGGTTAGTTTGGGATTGATACAGGGCTATGGGGAGAGAGTGGGACAGTGGGGTTAGTTTGGGATTGATACAGGTCTATGGGGAGAGAGAGGGGGACAGTGAGGTTAGTTTCGGATTGATACAGGGCTATGGGGAGAGAGTGGGACAGTGGGGTTAGTTTGGGATTGATACAGGGCTATGGGGAGAGAGTGGGACAGTGGGGTTAGTTTGGGATTGATACAGGGCTATGGGGAGAGAGCGGGCGGTGGGATTAGTTTGGGATTGATACAGGGCTATGGGGAGAGAGCGGGGCAGTGGGATTAGTTTGGGATTGATGCAGGGCTATGGGGAGAGCGGGGCAGCGAGGTTAGTTTGGGAATGATACAGGTCTATGAGGAGAGAGTGGGACAGTGGGGTTAGCTTGGGATTGATAGAGGGCTATGGGGAGAGAGCGGACAGTGGGATTAGTTTGGGATTGATACAGGGCTATGGGGAGAGAGCGGAGAGTGGGATTAGTTTGGGATTGATACAGGGCTATGGGGAGAGAGTGGGACAGTGGGGTTAGTTTGGGATTGATACAGGGCTATGGGGAGAGAGTGGGACAGTGGGGTTAGTTTGGGATTGATACAGGTCGATGGGGAAAGAGTGGGACAGTGAGGTTAGTTTGGGATTGATACAGGGCTATGGGGAGAGAGTGGGACAGTGGGGTTAGTTTGGGATTGATACAGGTCTATGGGGAGAGAGTGGGACAGTGAGGTTAGTTTGGGATTGGTACAGGGCTATGGGGAGAGAGTGGGACAGTGGGGTTAGTTTGGGATTGATACAGGGCTATGGGGAGAGAGCGGGACAGTGGGGTTAGTTTGGGATTGATACAGGGATATGGGAAGAGAATGGGACAATGGGGTTAGTTTGGGATTGATACAGGGCTATGGGGAGAGAGCGGGCGGTGGGATCAGTTTGGGATTGATACAGGGCTATGGGGAGAGAGCGGGCGGTGGGATTAGTTTTGGATTGATACAGGGCTATGGGGAGAGAGCGGGGCAGTGGGATTAGTTTGGGATTGATGCAGGGCTATGGGGAGAGAGCGGGGCTGCGAGGTTAGTTTGGGAATGATACAGGTCTATGAGGAGAGCGTGGGGCAGTGGAGTTAGATTGGGATTGATACAGGGCTATGGGGAGACAGTGGGACAGTGGGATTCGTTTGGGATTGATACAGCGCTATGGGACGAGAGCGGGCAATGGGATTAATTTGGGATTGATACAGGGCTATGGGGCGAGAGTGATACAGTGGGTTAGTTTGGGATTGATACAGGGCTATGAGGAGAGATTGGGACAGTGGGGTGAGTTTGGGATTGATACAGGGCTATGGGGAGAGAGTGGGACAGCGGGGTTAGTTTGGGATTGATACGGGGCTATGGGCAGAGAGTGGGACAGTGGGGTTAGTTTGGGATTGATACAGGTCTATGGGGAGAGAGTGGGACAGTGGGGTTAGTTTGGGATTGATACAGGGCTATGCGGAGAGAGTGGGACAGTGGGGTTAGTTTGTGATTGATACAGGGCTATGGGGAGAGAGTGGGACAGTGAGGTTAGTTTGGGATTGATACAGGGCTATGGGGGGAGAGTGGGACAGTGGGGTTAGTTTGGGATTGATACAGGGCTATGGGGAGAGAGCGGGCGGTGGGATTAGTTTTGGATTGATACAGGGCTATGGGGAGAGAGCGGGGCAGTGGGATTAGTTTGGGATTGATGCAGGGCTATGGGGAGAGAGCGGGGCTGCGAGGTTAGTTTGGGAATGATACAGGTCTATGAGGAGAGAGTGGGACAGTGGGGTTAGTTTGGGATTGATACAGGGCTATGGGGAGAGAGTGGGACAGTGGGGTTAGTTTGGAATTGATACAGGGCTATGGGGAGAGATTGGGACAGTGGGGTTAGTTTGGGATTGATACAGGGCTATGGGGAGAGAGTGGGACAGCGGGGTTAGTTTGGGATTGATACGGGGCTATGGGCAGAGAGTGGGACAGTGGGGTTAGTTTGGGATTGATACAGGGCTATGGGGAGAGAGTGGGACAGTGGGGTTTGTTTGGGATTGATACAGGGCTATGGGGAGACAGTGGGACAGTGGGATTCGTTTGGGATTGATACAGCGCTATGGGACGAGAGCGGGCAATGGGATTAATTTGGGATTGATACAGGGCTATGGGGCGAGAGTGAGGCAGTGGGTTAGTTTGGGATTGATACAGGGCTATGGGCAGAGATTGGAGCAGTGGGATTAGTTTGAGATTGATACAGGGCTATGAGGAGAGAGCGGGCGGTGGGATTAGTTTGGGATTGATACAGGTCTATGGGGAGAGAATGGGACAGTGGGGTTAGTTTGGGATTGATACAGGGCTATGCGGAGAGAGTGGGACAGTGGGGTTAGTTTGGGATTGATACAGGGCTATGGGGAGAGAGTGGGACAGTGAGGTTAGTTTGGGATTGATTCAGGACTAAGGGGAGAGAGCGGGGCTGCGAGGTTAGTTTGGGATTGATGCAGGGCTATGCGGAGAGAGTGGGACAGTGGGGTTAGTTTGGGATTGATACAGGGCTATGCGGAGAGAGTGGGACAGTGGGGTTAGTTTGGGATTGATACAGGGCTATGGGGAGAGAGCGGGGCAGTGGGATTAGTTTGGGATTGATGCAGGGCTATGGGGAGAGAGCGGGGCTGCGAGGTTAGTTTGGGAATGATACAGGTCTATGAGGAGAGAGTGGGACAGTGGGGTTAGTTTGGGATTGATACAGGGCTATGGGGAGAGAGTGGGACAGTGGGGTTAGTTTGGAATTGATACAGGGCTATGGGGAGAGATTGGGACAGTGGGGTTAGTTTGGGATTGATACAGGGCTATGGGGAGAGAGTGGGACAGCGGGGTTAGTTTGGGATTGATACGGGGCTATGGGCAGAGAGTGGGACAGTGGGGTTAGTTTGGGATTGATACAGGGCTATGGGGAGAGAGTGGGACAGTGGGGTTTGTTTGGGATTGATACAGGGCTATGGGGAGACAGTGGGACAGTGGGATTCGTTTGGGATTGATACAGCGCTATGGGACGAGAGCGGGCAATGGGATTAATTTGGGATTGATACAGGGCTATGGGGCGAGAGTGGGACAGTGGGGTTAGTTTGGGATTGATACAGGTCTATGGGGAGATAGTGGGACAGTGAGGTTAGTTTGGGATTGATACAGGGCTATGGGGAGAGAATGGGACAGTGGGGTTAGTTTGGGATTGATACAGGGCTATGGGGAGAGAGTGGGACAGTGGGGTTAGTTTGGGATTGATACAGGAATATGGGGAGAGAGTGGGACAGCAGGGTTAGTTTGGGATTGATATAGGGCTATGGGGAGAGAGTGGGACAGTGAGTTTAGTTTGGGATTGATACAGGGCTATGGGGAGACCGTGGGGTTAGTTTGGGAGTGATACAGGTCCATGGGGAGAGGGTGGGAATGTGAGGTTAGTTTGGGATTGATACAGGGCTATGGGGAGAGAGCGGGACAGTGGGGTTAGTTTGGGATTTATACAGGGCGATGGGGAGAGAATGGGACAATGCGGTTAGTTTGGGATTGATACAGGGCTATGGGGAGAGAGCGGGCGGTGGGATTAGTTTGGGATTGATACAGGGCTCTGGGGAGAGAGCGGGGCAGTGGGATTAGTTTGGGATTGATGCAGGGCCAAGGGGAGAGAGTGGGACAGTGGGGTTAGTTTGGGATTGATGCAGGGCTATGGGGAGAGAGTGGGACAGTGGGGGTAGTTTGGCATTGATACAGGGCTATGGGGAGAGAGCGGACAGTGGGATTAGTTTGGGATTGATACAGGGCTATGGGGAGAGAGTGGGACAGTGGGGTTTGGGATTGATACAGGGCTATGGGGAGAGAGTGGGACAGTGGGGTTAGTTTGGGATTGATACAGGGCTATGGGGAGAGAGTGGGACAGTGGGGGTAGTTTGGGATTGATACAGGGCTATGGGGAGAGAGTGGGACAGTAAAGTTCGTTTGGGATTGATACAGGGCTATGGGGAGAGTGGGACAGTGGGGTTAGTTTGGGATTGATACAGGGCTATGGGGAGAGAGTGGGACAGTGGGGTTAGTTTGGGATTGATACAGGTCTATGGGGAGAGGGTGGGAGTGTGAGGTTAGTTTGGGATTGATACAGGGCTATGGGGAGAGAGTGGGACAGTGGTGTTAGTTTGGAATTGATACAGGGCTATGGGGAGAGAGTGGGACAGTGGGGTTGGTTTGGGATTGAGACAGGTCTATGGGGAGAGTGGGACAGTGGGGTTAGTTTGGGATTGAGACAGGGCTATGGGGAGAGAGCGGGCGGTGGGATTAGTTTGGGATTGATACAGGGCTCTGGGGAGAGAGCGGGGCAGTGGGATTAGTTTGGGATTGATGCAGGGCCAAGGGGAGAGAGTGGGACAGTGGGGTTAGTTTGGGATTGATGCAGGGCTATGGGGAGAGAGTGGGAAAGTGGGGGTGGTTTGGCATTGATACAGGGCTATGGGGCGAGAGCGGACAGTGGGATTAGTTTGGGATTGATACAGGGCTATGGGGAGAGAGTGGGACAGTGGGGTTTGGGATTGATACAGGGCTATGGGGAGAGAGTGGGACAGTGGGGTTAGTTTGGGATTGATACAGGGCTATGGGGAGAGAGTGGGACAGTGGGGGTAGTTTGGGATTGATACAGGGCTATGGGGAGAGAGTGGGACAGTAAAGTTAGTTTGGGATTGATACAGGGCTATGGGGAGAGAGTGGGACAGTGGGGTTAGTTTGGGATTGATACAGGGCTATGGGGAGAGAGTGGGACAGTGGGGTTAGTTTGGGATTGATACAGGTCTATGGGGAGAGGGTGGGAGTGTGAGGTTAGTTTGGGATTGATACAGGGCTATGGGGAGAGAGTGGGACAGTGGTGTTAGTTTGGAATTGATACAGGGCTATGGGGAGAGAGTGGGACAGTGGGGTTGGTTTGGGATTGAGACAGGTCTATGGGGAGAGTGGGACAGTGGGGTTAGTTTGGGATTGAGACAGGGCTATGGGGAGAGAGCGGGCGGTGGGATTAGTTTGGGATTGATACAGGGCTCTGGGGAGAGAGCGGGGCAGTGGGATTAGTTTGGGATTGATGCAGGGCCAAGGGGAGAGAGTGGGACAGTGGGGTTAGTTTGGGATTGATGCAGGGCTATGGGGAGAGAGTGGGACAGTGGGGGTGGTTTGGCATTGATACAGGGCTATGGGGCGAGAGCGGACAGTGGGATTAGTTTGGGATTGATACAGGGCTATGGGGAGAGAGTGGGACAGTGGGGTTTGGGATTGATACAGGGCTATGGGGAGAGAGTGGGACAGTGGGGTTAGTTTGGGATTGATACAGGGCTATGGGGAGAGAGTGGGACAGTGGGGGTAGTTTGGGATTGATACAGGGCTATGGGGAGAGAGTGGGACAGTAAAGTTAGTTTGGGATTGATACAGGGCTATGGGGAGAGAGTGGGACAGTGTGGTTAGTTTGGGATTGATACAGGGCTATGGGGAGAGAGTGGGACAGTGGGGTTAGTTTGGGATTGATACAGGTCTATGGGGAGAGGGTGGGAGTGTGAGGTTAGTTTGGGATTGATACAGGGCTATGGGGAGAGAGTGGGACAGTGGTGTTAGTTTGGAATTGATACAGGGCTATGGGGAGAGAGTGGGACAGTGGGGTTGGTTTGGGATTGATACAGGTCTATGGGGATAGTGGGACAGTGGGGTTAGTTTGGGATTGAGACAGGGCTATGGGGAGAGAGTGGGACAGTGGGGTTAGTTTGGGATTGATACAGGTCTATGGGGAGAGTGGGACAGGGCTATGGGGAGAGAGGGGACAGTGGCGTTAGTTTGGGATGGATACAGGGCTTTGGGGAGAGAGTGGGTCAGTGGGGTTAGTTTGGGAGTGATACAGGTCTATGGGGAGAGAGTGGGACAGTGGGGTTAGTTTGGGATTGATACAGGGCTATGGGGAGAGAGTGGGACAGTGGGGTTAGTTTGGGATTGATACAGGTCTATGGGGAGAGAGTGGGACAGTGAGGTTAGTTTGGGATTGATACAGGGCTATGGGGAGAGTGTGGGACAGTGGGGTTAGTTTGGGATTGATACAGGGCTATGGGGAGAGTGTGGGACAGTGGGGTTAGTTTGGGATTGATACAGGTCTATGGGGAGAGAGTGGGACAGTGAGGTTAGTTTGGGATTGATACAGGGCCATGGGGAGAGTGTGGGACAGTGGGGTTAGTTTGGGATTGATACAGGGCTATGGGGAGAGTGTGGGACAGTGGGGTTAGTTTGGGATTGATACAGGGCTATGGGGAGAGAGCGGACAGTGGGATTAGTTTGGGATTGATACAGGGCTATGGGGAGAGAGCGGAGAGTGGGATTAGTTTGGGTTTGATACAGGGCTATGGGGAGAGAGTGGGCCGGTGGGGTTAGATTAGGATTGATACAGGGCTATTGGGAGAGAGTGGGACAGTGGGGTTTGGGATTGATATAGGGCTATGGTGAGAGAGTGGGACAGTGGGGTTAGTTTGGGATTGATACAGGGCTATTGGGAGAGAGCGAGGAAGTGAGGTTAGTTTGGGATTGATACAGGGCTATGGGGAGAGAGTGGGACAGAGGAATTCGTTTGGGATTGATACAGGGCTATGGGGAGAGAGTGGAGCAGTGGGAATAGTTTGGGATTAATACAGGGCTATGGGGAGACCGTGGGGTTAGTTTGGGAGTGATACAGGTCTATGGGGAGAGGGTGGGAATGTGAGGTTAGTTTGGGATTGATACAGGGCTATGGGGAGAGAGCGGGACAGTGGGGTTAGTTTGGGATTTATACAGGGCCATGGGGAGAGAGTGGGACAGTGGGGTTAGTTTGGGATTGATACAGGGCTATGGGGAGAGAGTGGGGCAGTGGGAATAGTTTGGGATTAATACAGGGCTATGGGGAGAGAGCAGGACAGTGGGGTTAGTTTGGGATTGATACAGGGCTATGGGGAGAGAGCGTGACAGTGGGGTTAGTTTGGGATTGATACAGGGCTATTGGGGGGAGAGTGGGACAGTGGGGTTAGTTTGGGATTGATACAGGGCTATTGGGAGAGAGTGGGACAGTGGGGTTTGGGATTGATACAGGGCTATGGTGAGAGAGTGGGACAGTGGGGTTAGTTTGTGATTGATACAGGGCTATGGGGAGAGAGCGAGGAAGTGAGGTTAGTTTGGGATTGATACAGGGCTATGGGGAGAGTGGGACAGTGGGGTTTATTTTGGGATTGATACAGGGTTATGGGGTGAGAGTGGGACAGTGGGGTTAGTTTGGGATTGATACAGGTCTATGGGGAGAGTGGGACAGGGCTATGGGGAGAGAGTGGGACAGTGGCGTTAGCTTGGGATGGATACAGGGCTTTGGGGAGAGAGTGGGACAGTGGGGTTAGTTTGGGAGTGATACAGGTCTATGGGGAGAGAGTGGGACAGTGGGGTTAGTTTGGGATTGATGCAGGGCTATGGGGAGAGAGTGGGACAGTGGGGTTAGTTTGGGATTGATACAGGTCTATGGGGAGAGAGTGGGACAGTGAGGTTAGTTTGGGATTGATACAGGGTTATGGGGAGAGAGTGGGACAGTGGGGTTAGGTTGCGATTGATACAGGGCTATGGGGAGAGAGCGGACAGTGGGATTAGTTTGGGATTGATACAGGGCTATGGGGAGAGAGCGGAGAGTGGGATTAGTTTGGGATTGATACAGGGCTATGGGGAGAGAGTGGGCCGGTGGGGTTGGTTTGGGATTGGTACAGGGCTATGGGGTGAGAGTGGGACAGTGGGGTTAGTTTGGGATTGATACAGGGCTATGGGGAGAGAGCGGGACAGTGGGGTTAGTTTGGGATTGATACAGGGCTATGGGGAGAGAATGGGACAATGGGGTTAGTTTGGGATTGATACAGGGCTATGGGGAGAGAGCGGGCGGTGGGATTAGTTTGGGATTGATACAGGGCTTTGGGGAGAGAGCGGGGCAGTGGGATTAGTTTGGGATTGATGCAGGGCTATGGGGAGAGAGCGGGGCAGCGAGGTTAGTTTGGGAATGATACAGGTCTATGAGGAGAGAGTGGGACAGTGGGGTTAGTTTGGGATTGATACAGGGCTATAGGGAGAGAGTGGGACAGTGGGGTTAGTTTGGAATTGATACAGGGCTATGGGGAGAGAGTGGGACAGTGGGGTTAGTTTGGGATTGATACAGGGCTATAGGGAGAGAGTGGGACAGTGGGGTTAGTGTGGAATTGGTACAGGGCTATGGGGAGATAGCGGAGAGTGGGATTAGTTTGGGATTGATACAGGGCTATGGGGAGAGAGTGGGACAGTGGGGTTAGTTTGGGATTGATACAGGGCTATGGGGAGAGAGCGGGCGGTGGGATTAGTTTTGGATTGATACAGGGCTATGGGGAGAGAGCGGGGCAGTGGGATTAGTTTGGGATTGATGCAGGGCTATGGGGAGAGAGCGGGTCTGCGAGGTTAGTTTGGGAATGATACAGGTCTATGAGGAGAGAGTGGGACAGTGGGGTTAGTTTGGGATTGATACAGGGCTATGGGGAGAGAGTGGGACAGTGGGGTTAGTTTGGAATTGATACAGGGCTATGGGGAGAGATTGGGACAGTGGGGTTAGTTTGGGATTGATACAGGGCTATGGGGAGAGAGTGGGACAATGGGGTTAGTTTGCGATTGATACAGGGCTATGGGGAGACAGTGGGATTCGTTTGGGATTGATACAACGCTATGGGAAGAGAGCGGGCAATGGGATTAATTTGGGATTGATACAGGGCTATGGGGAGAGAGTGAGACAGTGGGTTAGTTTGGGATTGATACAGGGCTATGGGGAGAGAGTGGAGCAGTGGGATTAGTTTGGGATTGATACAGGGCTATGGGGAGAGAGCGAGGCCGTGGGATTAGTTTGGGATTGATACAGGGCTATGAGGAGAGAGCGGGCGGTGGGATTAGTTTGGGATTGATACACGTCTATGGGGAGAGAGTGGGACAGTGGGGTTAGTTTGGGATTGATACAGGGCTATGGGGAGAGAGTGGGACAGTGGGGTTAGTTTGGGATTGATATAGGGCTATGGGGAGAGAGCGGACAGTGGGATTAGTTTGGGATTGATACAGGGCTATGGGGAGAGAGCGGAAAGTGGGATTAGTTTGGGATTGATACAGGGCTATGGGGAGAGAGTGGGACAGTGGGGTTAGTTTGGGATTGATACAGGGCTATGGGGAGAGAGTGGGACAGTGGGGTTAGTTTGGGATTGATACAGGTCTATGGGGCCAGAGTGGGACAGTGAGGTTAGTTTCGGATTGATACAGGGCTATGGGGGGAGAGTGGGACAGTGGGGTTTGGGATTGATACAGGTCTATGGGGAGAGAGTGGGACAGTGGGGTTAGTTTGGGATTGATACAGGGCTATGGGGAGAGAGTGGGACAGTGGGGTTAGTTTGGGATTGATACAGGGCTATGGGGAGAGAGCGCACAGTGGGATTAGTTTGGGATTGATACAGGGCTATGGGGAGAGAGCGGAGAGTGGGATTAGTTTGGGATTGATACAGGGCTATGGGGAGACAGCGGGCGGTGGGATTAGTTTGGGATTGATACAGGGCTATGGGGAGAGAGCGGGCGGTGGGATTAGTTTGGGATTGATACAGGGCTATGGGGAGAGAGCGGGGCAGTGGGATTAGTTTGGGATTGATGCAGGGCTATGGGGAGAGCGTGGCAGCGATGTTAGTTTGGGAATGATACAGGTCTATGGGGAGAGTGGGACAGTGGGGTTAGTTTGGGATTGATACAGGGCTATGGGGAGAGAGTGGGACAGTGTGGTTAGTTTGGAATTGATACAGGGCTATGGGGAGAGAGTGGGACAGTGGGGTTAGTTCGGGATTGATAGAGGGCTATGGGGAGAGAGCGGACAGTGGGATTAGTTTGGGATTGATACAGGGCTATGGGGAGAGAGCGGAGAGTGGGATTAGTTTGGGATTGATACAGGGCTATGGGGAGAGAGTGGGACAGTGGGGTTAGTTTGGGATTGATACAGGGCTATGGGGAGAGAGTGGGACAGTGGGGTTAGTTTGGGATTGAGACAGGTCGATGGGGAAAGAGTGGGACAGTGAGGTTAGTTTGGGATTGATACAGGGCTATGGGGAGAGAGTGGGACAGTGGGGTTAGTTTGGGATTGATACAGGTCTATGGGGAGAGAGTGGGACAGTGAGGTTAGTTTGGGATTGGTACAGGGCTATGGGGAGAGAGTGGGACAGTGGTTAGTTTGGGATTGATACAGGGCTATGGGGAGAGAGCGGGACAGTGGGGTTAGTTTGGGATTGATGCAGGGCTATGGGGAGAGAGCGGGGCTGCGAGGTTAGTTTGGGAATGATACAGGTCTATGGGGAGAGTGGGACAGTGGGGTTAGTTTGGGATTGATACAGGGCTATGGGGAGAGAGTGGGACAGTGGGGTTAGTTTGGGATTGATACAGGGGTATGTGGAGAGAGTGGGACAGTGGGGGTAGTTTGGGATTGATACAGGTCTTTGGGGAGAGAGTGGGACAGAGGTTAGTTTGGGATTGATATAGGGCTATGGGGAGAGAGTGGGACAGTGGGGTTAGTTTGGGATTGATACAGGGCTATGGGGAGAGTGGGACAGTGGGGTTTATTTTGGGATTGATACAGGGTTATGGGGTGAGAGTGGGACAGTGGGGTTAGTTTGGGATTGAAACAGGTCTATGGGGAGAGTGGGACAGGGCTATGGGGAGAGAGTGGGACAGTGGGGTTAGTTTGGGATTGATACAGGGCTATGGGGAGAGAGTGGAACAGTGGGATTAGTTTGGGATTAATACAGGGCTATGGGGAGAGAGCGGGGCAGTGGGATTACTTTGGGATTGATACAGGGCTATGGGGAGAGAGTGGAACAGTGGGATTAGTTTGGGATTAACACAGGGCTATGGGGAGAGAGCGGGGCAGTGGGATTAGTTTGGGATTGATACAGGGCTTTGGGGAGAGAGTGGGACAGTGGGGTTAGATTGGGATTGATACAGGGCTATGGGGAGAGAGCGGGGCAGTGGGATTAGTTTGGGATTGATGCAGGGCTATGGGGAGAGAGCGGGTCTGCGAGGTTAGTTTGGGAATGATACAGGTCTATGAGGAGAGAGTGGGACAGTGGGGTTAGTTTGGGATTGATACAGGGCTATGGGGAGAGAGTGGGACAGTGGGGTTAGTTTGGAATTGATACAGGGCTATGGGGAGAGAGTGGGACAGTGGGGTTAGTTCGGGATTGATAGAGGGCTATGGGGAGAGAGCGGAGAGTGGGATTAGTTTGGGATTGATAGAGGGCTATGGGGAGAGAGTGGGACAGTGGGGTTAGTTTGGGATTGATACAGGGCTATGGGGAGAGAGTGGGACAGTGGTGTTAGTTTGGGATTGATACAGGTCGATGGGGAAAGAGTGGGACAGTGAGGTTAGTTTGGGATTGATACAGGGCTATGGGGAGAGAGTGGGACAGTGGGGTTAGTTTGGGATTGATACAGGTCTATGGGGAGAGAGTGGGACAGTGAGGTTAGTTTGGGATTGGTACAGGGCTATGGGGAGAGAGTGGGACAGTGGGGTTAGTTTGGGATTGATACAGGGCTATGGGGAGAGAGCGGGACAGTGGGGTTAGTTTGGGATTGATACAGGGCTATGGGAAGAGAATGGGACAATGGGGTTAGTTTGGGATTGATACACGGCTGTGGGGAGAGAGCGGGCGGTGGGATTAGTTTTGGATTGATACAGGGCTATGGGGAGAGAGCGGGGCAGTGGGATTAGTTTGGGATTGATGCAGGGCTATGGGGAGAGAGCGGGGCTGCGAGGTTAGTTTGGGAATGATACAGGTCTATGGGGAGAGTGGGACAGTGGGGTTAGTTTGGGATTGATACAGGGCTATGGGGAGAGAGTGGGACAGTGGGGTTAGTTTGGGATTGATACAGGGGTATGTGGAGAGAGTGGGACAGTGGGGGTAGTTTGGGATTGATACAGGGCTATGGGGAGAGAGTGGGACAGTGGGGTTAGTTTGGGATTGATACAGGGCTATGGGGAGAGTGGGACAGTGGGGTTTATTTTGGGATTGATACAGGGTTATGGGGTGAGAGTGGGACAGTGGGGTTAGTTTGGGATTGATACAGGTCTATGGGGAGAGTGGGACAGGGCTATGGGGAGAGAGTGGGACAGTGGCGTTAGTTTGGGATGGATACAGGGCTTTGGGGAGAGAGTGGGACAGTGGGGTTAGTTTGGGAGTGATACAGGTCTATGGGGAGAGAGTGGGACAGTGGGGTTAGTTTGGGATTGATACAGGGCTATGGGGAGAGAGTGGGACAGTGGAATTCGTTTGGGATTGATACAGGGCTATGGGGAGAGAGCGAGCCACTGGGATTACTTTGGGATTGATACAGGGCTATGGGGAGAGAGTGGAACAGTGGGATTAGTTTGGGATTAATACAGGGCTATGGGGAGAGAGCGGGGCAGTGGGATTAGTTTGGGATTGATACAGGGCTATGGGGAGAGAGTGGGGCAGTGGGGTTAGATTGGGATTGATACAGGGCTATGGGGAGAGAGTGGGAGAGTGGGGTTAGTTTGGGATTGATACAGGACTATGGGGAGAGAGTGGCACAGTGGGGTTAGTTTGGTATTGACACAGGGCTATGGGGAGAGAGTGGGACAGTGGGGTTAGTTTGGGATTGATACAGGGCTATGGGGAGAGAGTGGGACAGTGGGGTTAGTTTCGGATTGATACAGGGCTATGGGGAGAGAGTGGGACAGTGGGGTTAGTTTGGGATTGATACAGGGCTATGGGGAGAGAGTGGGACAGTGGGGTTAGTTTGAGATTGATACAGGGCTATGGGGAGAGAGTGGGACAGTGGGGTTAGTTTGGGATTGATACAGGGCTATGGGGAGAGAGTGGGACAGTGGCGTTAGTTTGGGTTTGATACAGGGCTATGGGGAGAGATTGAGACAGTGGGGTTAGTTTCGGATTGATACAGGTCTATGGGGAGAGAGTGGGACAGTGGGGTTAGTTTGGGATTGATACAGGGCTATGGGGAGAGAGTGGGACAGTGAGGTTAGTTTGGGACTGATACAGGTCTATGGGGAGAGTGGGACAGTGGGGTTAGTTTGGGATTGATACAGGGCTATGGGGAGAGAGTGGGACAGTGGGGTTAGTTTGGGATTGATACAGGGGTATGTGGAGAGAGTGGGACAGTGGGGGTAGTTTGGGATTGATACAGGTCTATGGGGAGAGAGTGGGACAGAGGTTAGTTTGGGATTGATACAGGGCTATGGGGAGAGAGTGGGACAGTGGGGTTAGTTTGGGATTGATACAGGGCTATGGGGAGAGTGGGACAGTGGGGTTTCTTTTGGGATTGATACAGGGTTTTGGGGTGAGAGTGGGACAGTGGGTTTAGTTTGGGATTGATACAGGTCTATGGGGAGAGTGGGACAGGGCTATGGGGAGAGAGTGGGACAGTGGCGTTAGTTTGGGATGGATACAGGGCTTTGGGGAGAGAGTGGGACAGTGGGGTTAGTTTGGGAGTGATGCAGGTCTATGGGGAGAGAGTGGGACAGTGGGGTTAGTTTGGGATTGATACAGGGCTATGGGGAGAGAGTGGGACAGTGGGGTTAGTTTGGGATTGATACAGGGCTATGGGGAGAGAGCGGACAGTGGGATTAGTTTGGGATTGATACAGGGCTATGGGGAGAGAGTGGGCCGGTGGGGTTAGTTTGGGATTGATATCGGGCTATGGGGAGAGAGTGGGACAGTGGGGTTAGTTTGGGATTGATACAGGTCTATAGGGAGAGAGTGGGACAGTGAGGTTAGTTTAGGATTGATACAGGGCTATGGGGAGAGAGTGGGACAGTGGGGTTAGTTTGGGATTGATACAGGGCTATGGGGAGAGAGTGGGACAGTGGGGTTAGTTTGGGATTGATACAGGTCTATGGGGTGAGAGTGGGACAGTGAGGTTAGTTTGGGATTGGTACAGGGCTATGGGGAGAGAGTGGGACAGTGGGGTTAGTTTGGGATTGATACAGGGCTATGGGGAGAGAGCGGGACAGTGGGGTTAGTTTGGGATTGATACAGGGCTATGGGGAGAGAATGGGACAATGGGGTTAGTTTGGGATTGATACAGGGCTATGGGGAGAGAGCGGGCGGTGGGATTAGTTTGGGATTGATACAGGGCTTTGGGGAGAGAGCGGGGCAGTGGGATTAGTTTGGGATTGATGCAGGGCTATGGGGAGAGAGCGGGGCAGCGAGGTTAGTTTGGGAATGATACAGGTCTATGAGGAGAGAGTGGGACAGTGGGGTTAGTTTGGGATTGATACAGGGCTATGGGGAGAGAGTGGGACAGTGGGGTTAGTTTGGAATTGATACAGGGCTATGGGGAGAGAGTGGGACAGTGGGGTTAGTTTGGGATTGATACAGGGCTATGGGGAGAGAGCGGACAGTGGGATTAGTTTGGGATTGATAGAGGGCTGTGGGGAGAGAGCGGAGAGTGGGATTGGTTTGGGATTGATACAGGGCTATGGGGAGAGAGTGGGACAGTGGGGTTAGTTTGGGATTGATACAGGGCTATGGGGAGAGTGCGGGCGGTGGGATTAGTTTGGGATTGATGCAGGGCTATGGGGCGAGAGCGGGTCTGCGAGGTTAGTTTGGGAATGATACAGATCTATGAGGAGAGAGCGAGGCCGTGGGATTAGTTTGGGATTGATACAGGGCTATGGGGAGAGAGCGGACAGTGGGATTAGTTTGGGATTGATACAGGGCTATGGGGAGAGAGCGGAAAGTGGGATTAGTTTGGGATTGATACAGGGCTATGGGGAGAGAGTGGGACAGTGGGGTTAGTTTGGGATTGATACAGGGCTATGGGGAGAGAGTGGGACAGTGAGGTTAGTTTGGGATTGATACAGGGCAATGGGGAGAGAGTGGGACAGTGGAGTTAGTTTGGAATTGATACAGGGCTATGGGGAGAGAGTGGGACAGTGGGGTTAGTTTGGGATTGATACAGGGCAATGGGGAGAGAGTGGGACAGTGGGGTTAGGTCGGGATTGATAGAGGGCTATGGGGAGAGAGCGGACAGTGGGATTAGTTTGGGATTGATACAGGGCTATGGGGAGAGAGCGGAGAGTGGGATTAGTTTGGGATTGATACAGGTCTATGGGGAGAGAGCGGAAAGTGGGATTAGTTTGGGATTGATACAGGGCTATGGGGAGAGAGTGGGACAGTGGGGTTAGTTTGGGATTGATACAGGGCTATGGGGAGAGAGTGGGACAGTGGGGTTAGTTTGGGATTGATACAGGTCTATGGGGAGAGAGTTGGACAGTGAGGTTAGTTTCGGATTGATACAGGGCTATGGGGAGAGAGTGGGACAGTGGGGTTAGTTTGGGATTGATACAGGGCTATGGGGAGAGAGTGGGACAGTGGGGTTAGTTTGGGATTGATACAGGGCTATGGGGAGAGAGTGGGACAGCGGGGTTAGTTTGGGATTGATACAGGGCTATGGGGAGAGAGCGCACAGTGGGATTAGTTTGGGATTGATACAGGGCTATGGGGAGAGAGCGGAGAGTGGGATTAGTTTGGGATTGATACAGGGCTATGGGGAGACAGCGGGCGGTGGGATTACTTTGGAATTGATACAGGGCTATGGGGAGAGAGCGGGCGGTGGGATTAGTTTGGGATTGATACAGCGCTATGGGGAGAGAGCGGAGCAGTGGGATTAGTTTGGGATTGATGCAGGGCTATGGGGAGAGCGGGGCAGCGAGGTTAGTTTGGGAATGATCCAGGTCTATGAGGAGCGAGTCGGACAGTGGGGTTAGTTTGGGATTGATACAGGGCTATGGGGAGAGAGTGGGACAGTGGGGTTACTTTGGAATTGAAACAGGGCTATGGGGAGAGTGGGACAGTGGGGTTAGTTCGGGATTGATACAGGGCTATGGGGAGAGAGCGGAGAGTGGGATTAGTTTGGGATTGATACAGGGCTATGGGGAGAGAGTGGGACAGTGGGGTTAGTTTGGGATTGATACAGGGCTATGGGGAGAGAGTGGGACAGTGGGGTTAGTTTGGGATTGATACAGGTCGATGGGGAGAGAGTGGGACAGTGAGGTTAGTTTGGGATTGGTACAGGGCTATGGGGAGAGAGTGGGACAGTGGGGTTAGTTTGGGATTGATACAGGGCTATGGAGAGAGAGCGGGACAGTGGGGTTAGTTTGGGATTGATACAGGGCTATGGGAAGAGAATGGGACAATGGGGTTAGTTTGGGATTGATACAGGGCTATGGGGGGAGAGCGGGCGGTGGGATTAGTTTTGGATTGATACAAGGCTATGGGGAGAGAGCGGGGCAGTGGGATTAGTTTGGGATTGATGCAGGGCTATGGGGAGAGAGCGGGGCTGCGAGGTTAGTTTGGGAATGATACAGGTCTATGAGGAGAGCGTGGGACAGTGAGGTTAGTTTGGGATTGGTCCAGGGCTATGGGGAGAGAGTGGGACAGTGGGGTTAGTTTGGAATTGATACGGGGCTATGGGCAGAGAGTGGGACAGTGGGGTCAGTTTGGGATTGATACAGGGCTATGGGGAGAGAGTGGGACAGTGGGGTCAGTTTGGGATTGATACAGGGCTATGGGGAGAGAGTGGGACAGTGGGGTTTGTTTGGGATTGATACAGGGCTATGGGGAGACAGTGGGGCAGTGGGATTCGTTTGGGATTGATACAGCGCTATGGGACGAGAGCAGGCAATGGGATTAATTTGGGATTGATACAGGGCTATGGGGCGAGAGTGAGACAGTGGGTTAGTTTGGGATTGATACAGGGCTATGGGCAGAGATTGGAGCAGTGGGATTAGTTTGAGATTGATACAGGGCTATGAGGAGAGATTGGGACAGTGGGGTTAGTTTGGGATTGATACAGGGCTATGGGGAGAGAGTGGGACAGCGGGGTTAGTTTGGGATTGATACGGGGCTATGGGCAGAGAGTGGGACAGTGGGGTTAGTTTGGGATTGATACAGGGCTATGGGGAGAGAGTGGGACAGTGGGGTTAGTTTGGGATTGATACAGCGCTATGGGACGAGAGCGGGCAATGGGATTAATTTGGGATTGATACATGGCTATGGGGCGAGAGTGAGACAGTGGGTTAGTTTGGGATTGATACAGGGCTATGGGCAGAGATTGGAGCAGTGGGATTAGTTTGAGATTGATACAGGGCTATGAGGAGAGAGCGGGCGGTGGGATTAGTTTGGGATTGATACAGGTCTATGGGGAGAGAGTGGGACAGTGGGGTTAGTTTGGGATTGATACAGGGCTATGCGGAGAGAGTGGGACAGTGGGGTTAGTTTGGAATTGATACAGGGCTATGGGGAGAGATTGGGACAGTGGGGTTAGTTTGGGATTGATACAGGGCTATGGGGAGAGAGTGGGACAGCGGGGTTAGTTTGGGATTGATACGGGGCTATGGGCAGAGAGTGGGACAGTGGGGTTAGTTTGGGATTGATACAGGGCTATGGGGAGAGAGTGGGACAGTGGGATTCGTTTGGGATTGATACAGCGCTATGGGACGAGAGCGGGCAATGGGATTAATTTGGGATTGATACAGGGCTATGGGGCGAGAGTGAGGCAGTGGGTTAGTTTGGGATTGATACAGGGCTATGGGCAGAGATTGGAGCAGTGGGATTAGTTTGAGATTGATACAGGGCTATGAGGAGAGAGCGGGCGGTGGGATTAGTTTGGGATTGATACAGGTCTATGGGGAGAGAGTGGGACAGTGGGGTTAGTTTGGGATTGATACAGGGCTATGCGGAGAGAGTGGGACAGTGGGGTTAGTTTGGGATTGATACAGGGCTATGGAGAGAGAGTGGGACAGTGAGGTTAGTTTGGGATTGATACAGGGCTATGGGGAGAGAGTGGGACAGTGGGGTTAGTTTGGGATTGATACGTGGCTATGCGGAGAGAGTGGGACAGTGGGGTTAGTTTGGGATTGATACAGGGCTATGGGGAGAGAGTGGGACAGTGGGGTTAGTTTGGGATTGATAAAGGGCTATGGGGAGAGAGTGGGACAGTGGGGTTAGTTTGGGATTGATACAGCGCTATGGGACGAGAGCAGGCAATGGGATTAATTTGGGATTGATACAGGGCTATGGGGCGAGAGTGAGACAGTGGGTTAGTTTGGGATTGATACAGGGCTGTGGGCAGAGATTGGAGCAGTGGGATTAGTTTGAGATTGATACAGGGCTATGAGGAGAGATTGGGACAGTGGGGTTAGTTTGGGATTGATACAGGGCTCTGGGGAGAGAGTGGGACAGCGGGGTTAGTTTGGGATTGATACGGGGCTATGGGCAGAGAGTGGGACAGTGGGGTTAGTTTGGGATTGATACAGGGCTATGGGGAGAGAGTGGGACAGTGGGGTTTGTTTGGGATTGATAGAGGGCTATGGGGAGACAGTGGGACAGTGGGATTCGTTTGGGATTGATACAGCGCTATGGGACGAGAGCGGGCAATGGGATTAATTTGGGATTGATACATGGCTATGGGGCGAGAGTGAGACAGTGGGTTAGTTTGGGATTGATACAGGGCTATGGGCAGAGATTGGAGCAGTGGGATTAGTTTGAGATTGATACAGGGCTATGAGGAGAGAGCGGACAGTGGGATTAGTTTGGGATTGATACAGGGCTATGGGGAGAGAGTGGGACAGTGGGGTTAGTTTGGGATTGATACAGGGCTATGGGGAGAGAGTGGGACAGTGGGGGTAGTTTGGGATTGATACAGGGCTATGGGGAGAGAGTGGGACAGTAAAGTTAGTTTGGGATTGATACAGGGCTATGGGGAGAGAGTGGGACAGTGGGGTTAGTTTGGGATTGATACAGGGCTATGGGGAGAGAGTGGGACAGTGGGGTTAGTTTGGGATTGATACAGGTCTATGGGGAGAGGGTGGGAGTGTGAGGTTAGTTTGGGATTGATGCAGGGCTATGGGGAGAGAGTGGGACAGTGGTGTTAGTTTGGAATTGAGACAGGGCTATGGGGAGAGAGTGGGACAGTGGGGTTGGTTTGGGATTGATACAGGGCTATGGGGAGAGGGTGGGAGTGTGAGGTTAGTTTGGGATTGATGCAGGGCTATGGGGAGAGAGTGGGACAGTGGTGTTAGTTTGGAATTGAGACAGGGCTATGGGGAGAGAGTGGGACAGTGGGGTTGGTTTGGGATTGATACAGGGCTATGGGGAGAGAGTGGGACAGTGGGGTTGGTTTGGGATTGATACAGGGCTATGGGGAGAGAGTGGGACAGTGGGGTTGGTTTGGGATTGATACAGGTCTTTGGGGAGAGTGGGACAGTGGGGTTGGTTTGGGATTGATACAGGGCTATGGGGAGAGAGTGGGACAGTGGGGTTAGTTTGGGATTGAGACAGGGCTATGGGGAGAGAGTGGGACAGTGGGGTTAGTTTGGGATTGATACAGGTCTTTGGGGAGAGTGGGACAGTGGGGTTAGTTTGAGATTGAGACAGGGCTATGGGGAGAGTGGGACAGTGGGGTTAGTTTGAGATTGAGACAGGGCTATGGGGAGAGTGGGACAGTGGGGTTAGTTTGGGATTGAGACAGGGCTATGGGGAGAGAGTGGGACAGTGGGGTTAGTTTGGGATTGATACAGGGCTATGGGGAGAGAGTGGGACAGTGGGGTTAGTTTGGGATTGATACAGGTCTATGGGGCGTAGCGCCACCTGTTAGCGCCTAAAGAGGCAGTCAGTGGCTGTAGCGCCAGTGGCCGCGCCTCCCGCGATATTCAGCGGGGGCGCTAGTGATGGCGTTAGCGTGTTGAGCTGCGCCGCCACCGATGACGTCATCGGTGTGCGCAGCGCCCCATTAGCGCCCCGATCGCGATATTTGCTAGCGAACGCCGCTGTAGCGCCGTTCGCTACCTGCGCCCGGTTCACGGGGCCTTGCTGTGCCGGCAGTGGCGCAAGTTAAGGTGGAGCTGCAGGGCGGCCGCTTTTTTCGGCGGCCGCCTGCCAGCACCTCCGTCCCCGGCCTCCTGATCCCCCACCACCCCCCGCTGTTTCCCGAGAGCCCGGCACTGCTCCTCGGTGCCGGGCTCGTTTGCCGGCGCTCGCGATCAGGGAACGCGCTGTTGCAGGCCCCTCCCCCTTAACAATGGGATGAAGGCCTGCAGTACCGCAACGCGCCGTGCCGCAGCGTGCGGCGCTGCGGCACTTTACGCTGCGATATTCAGTTTCAGCGCCCTAAGAGGGACGCGGAGCGCCTCGAGCCTCGCCCCGTCTCCCTCTAGGGGCGCTGAAACTGAATTTCTGGCGATCGGTATTACTCCGAACGCTGCGCAAAAATCAGCGCCCAGGCGAACTTGGCGCCACTTTGGCGCCTCAACCGAATTTCTAGGCCATAGAGTCATCGAGTTATACAGCACAGAAAGAGACCCTTCGGCCCATCATGTCCGCGCCGGCCATCAAGCCCTGTCTATTCTAATCCCATTTTCCAGCACTTGGTCCGTAGCCTTGTATGCTATGGCATTTCAAGTGCTCATCTAAATGCTTCTTGAATGTTGAGGGTTCCTGCCTCTACCACCCTTTCAGGCAGTGAGTTCCAGATTCCAACCACCCTCTGGGTGAAAAAGCTTTTCCTCAAATCCCCTCTAAACCTCCTGCCCCCTACCTTGAAACTATGCCCCCTTGTTATTGACCCCTCTACTAAGGGGAAAAGTTCCTTTCTATCTACCCTATCTATGCCCCTCATAATTTTGTACACCTCAATCAGGTCCCCCCTCAGCCTTCTCTGCTCCAAGGAAAACAACCCCAGCCTGTCCAGTCTCTCTTCATAGCTGAAGCGCTCCAGCCCAGGTAACATCCTGGTAAATCTTCTCTGCACCCTCTCCAAAGCAATCACATCCCTCCTATAGTGTGGCGACCAGAACTGCACACAGTATTCCAGCTGTGGCCTAACCAGCGTTTTGTACAGCTCCATCATAACCTCCCTGCTCTTATATTCTATGCTTCGGCTAATGAAGGCAAGTATCCCATATGCCTTTTTAACCACCTTATCCACCTGTTCTGCTGCCTTTAGGGATCTATTTACATGCACACCAAGGTCCCTGTGACCCTCTGTCTTTCCTAGGGTCTTACCATTCATTGTGTATTTCCTTGCCTTGTTAGTCCCTCCAAAATGCATCACCTCACACTTTTCAGGGTTAAATTCCATTTGCCACTGTTCCGCCCATCTGACCAACCCATCTATATCGTCCTGTAGCCTGAGGCTTTCCTCCTCGCTATTTACCACACCAATTTTCGTGTCATCTGCGAACTTACTGATCATACCTTTTACATTCACATCCAAATCATTAATGTAGACCACAAACAGCAAGGGACCCAGCACCGGTCCCTGCGGTACCCCACTGGACACAGGCTTCCAGTCACAAAAACAACCTTCGACCATCACCCTCTGCCTCCTGCCACTAAGCCAGTTTTGGATCCAATGTGCCAAGGCACCCTGGATCCCATGGGCTCTTACCTTCTTGACCAGTCTCCTATGCAGGACTTTATCGAAAGCCTTACTGAAATCCATGTATACCACATCCACTGCACTACCCTCATCCACACACCTAGTCACCCCCTCGAAAAATTCAATCAAATTGGTCAGACATGATCTTCCCATGACAAAGCCATGCTGACTATCCCTGATTAATCCCTGCCCCTCCAAGTGGAGACTAATTCTGTCCCTCATAATTTTTTCCGATAATTTCCCTACCATTGGCCTGTAATTCCCTGGTTTATCCCTACTACCCTTCTTGAATAATGGTACTACGTTAGCTGTTCTCCAGTCCTCTGGCACATCCCCTGTGGCCAGAGAGGTTCTGAAAATTTGTGCCTGAGCCCCTGCAATCTCCTCCTTTGCCTCACACAGTAGCCTGGGATACATCTTGTCCAGGCCTGGGGATTTATCCACTTTTAAGCCTGCTAAAACCGCTAGTACCTCCTCCCTCTCGATGCTAATATGTTCAAGTATATCACAGTCCCCCTGCCCGATTTCTATGTCTACATCGTCCTTCTCCATAGTGAACACAGATGCAAAAAATTCATTTAAAACACCACCTACATCTTCTGGCTCCACACACAGATTGCCACTTTGGTCCCTAATGGGCCCTACTCTTTCCATAGTTATCCTCTTGCCCTTATCTCTCTCTCTCTCACACTCCCAATCTCTCTCTCTCACACTCCCAATCTCTCTCTCTCACACTCCCAATCTCTCTCTCTCTCTCACTCCCAATCTCTCTCTCTCTCACACTCCCAATCTCTCTCTCTCTCACACTCCCAATCTCTCTCTCTCACACTCCCAATCTCTCTCTCTCACACTCCCAATCTCTCTCTCTCTCACACTCCCAGTCTCTCTCTCTTCCCCCCCGTCGTCGCTCTCTCTCTCTCCCCCCCCAGTCGCTCTCTCTCTTCCCCCCCAGTCGCTCTCTCTCTTCCCCCCCAGTCGCTCTCTCTCTTCCCCCCCCAGTCGATCTCTCTCTTCCCTCCCCCAGTCGCTCTCTCTTCCCCCCCAGTCGCTCTCTCTTCCCCCCCAGTCGCTCTCTCTTCCCCCCCAGTCGCTCTCTCTCTTCCCCCCCCAGTCGCTCTCTCTTCCCCCCCAGTCGCTCTCTCTTCCCCCCAGTCGCTCTCTCTTCCCCCCCAGTCGCTCTCTCTTCACCCCCGTCTCTCTCTCTCCCCCCTCAGTCGCACTCTCTTCCCCCCCCAGTCGCACTCTCTTCCCCCCCCAGTCGCTCTCTTCCCCCCCAGTCGCTCTCTCTTCCCCCCCAGTCGCTCTCTCTTCCCCCCCAGTCGCTCTCTCTTCCCCCCCAGTCGCTCTCTCTCTTCCCCCCCAGTCGCTCTCTCTTCCCCCCCAGTCGCTCTCTCTTCCCCCCCAGTCGCTCTCTCTTCCCCCCCAGTCGCTCTCTCTTCCCCCCCAGTCGCTCTCTCTTCACCCCGTCTCTCTCTCTCCCCCCTCAGTCGCACTCTCTTCCCCCCCCAGTCGCACTCTCTTCCCCCCCCCAGTCGCTCTCTTCCCCCCCAGTCGCTCTCTTCTTCCCCCCCAGTCGCTCACTTCTTCCCCCCCCAGTCGCTCTCTCTCCCCCCTCAGTCGCACTCTCTCCCCCCTCAATCGCACTCTCTTCCCCCCCCAGTCGCTCTCTTCTTCCCCCCCAGTCGCTCTCTCTTCCCCCCCAGTCGCTCTCTCTCCCCCCCCAGTCGCTCTCTTCCCCCCCAGTCGCTCTCTCTTCCCCCCCAGTCGCTCTCTCTTCCCCCCCAGTCGCTCTCCTCTTCCCCCCCAGTCGCTCTCTCTTCCCCCCCCAGTCGCTCTCTCTTCCCCCCCCAGTCGCTCTCTCTTCCCCCCCCAGTCGCTCTCTCTTCCCCCCCCAGTCGCTCTCTCTTCCCCCCAGTCGCTCTCATCTTCCCCCCCCAGTCCGCTCTCTCTTCCCACCCCAGTCGCTCTCTCTCTTCCCCCCCAGGTCGCTCTCTCTTCCCCCCCAGGTCGCTCTCTCTTCCCCCCAGTCGCTCTCTCTTCCCCCCCCGTCGCTCTCTCTTCCCCCCCAGTCGCTCTCTCTTCCCCCCCAGTCCGCTCTCTCTTCCCCCCCAGTCGCTCTCTCTTCCCCCCCAGTCGCTCTCTCTTCCCCCCCAGTCGCTCTCTCTCTTCCCCCCCCAGTCGCTCTCTCTTCCCCCCCAGTCGCTCTCTCTTCCCCCCCAGTCGCTCTCTCTTCCCCCCAGTCGCTCTCTCTTCACCCCCGTCTCTCTCTCTCCCCCCCTCAGTCGCACTCTCTTCCCCCCCCAGTCGCACTCTCTTCCCCCCCAGTCGCTCTCTTCCCCCCCAGTCGCTCTCTCTTCCCCCCCAGTCGCTCTCTCTTCCCCCCCAGTCGCTCTCCTCTTCCCCCCCAGTCGCTCTCTCTCTTCCCCCCCAGTCGCTCTCTCTTCCCCCCCAGTCGCTCTCTCTTCCCCCCAGTCGCTCTCTCTTCCCCCCCAGTCGCTCTCTCTTCCCCCCCAGTCGCTCTCTCTTCACCCCGTCTCTCTCTCTCCCCCCTCAGTCGCACTCTCTTCCCCCCCCAGTCGCACTCTCTTCCCCCCCCCCAGTCGCTCTCTTCCCCCCCAGTCGCTCTCTCTTCCCCCCCAGTCGCTCACTTCTTCCCCCCCAGTCGCTCTCTCTCCCCCCTCAGTCGCACTCTCTCCCCCTCAATCGCACTCTCTTCCCCCCAGTCGCTCTCTCTTCCCCCCAGTCGCTCTCTCTTCCCCCCCAGTCGCTCTCTTCCCCCCCAGTCGCTCTCTTCCCCCCCAGTCGCTCTCTCTTCCCCCCCAGTCGCTCTCTCTTCCCCCCCAGTCGCTCTCTCTTCCCCCCCCAGTCGCTCTCTCTTCCCCCCCCAGTCGCTCTCTCTTCCCCCCCCAGTCGCTCTCTCTTCCCCCCCCAGTCGCTCTCTCTTCCCCCCCCAGTCGCTCTCTCTTCCCCCCCAGTCGCTCTCTCTTCCCCCCCAGTCGCTCTCTCTTCCCCCCCAGTCGCTCTCTCTTCCCCCCCAGTCGCTCTCTCTTCCCCCCCAGTCGCTCTCTCTTCCCCCCCAGTCGCTCTCTCTTCCCCCCCCGTCGCTCTCTCTTCCCCCCCAGTCGCTCTCTCTTCCCCCCCAGTCGCTCTCTCTTCCCCCCCAGTCGCTCTCTCTTCCCCCCCAGTCGCTCTCTCTTCCCCCCCAGTCGCTCTCTCTTCCCCCCCAGTCGCTCTCTCTTCCCCCCCAGTCGCTCTCTCTTCCCCCCCAGTCGCTCTCTCTTCCCCCCCAGTCGCTCTCTCTTCACCCCCGTCTCTCTCTCTCCCCCCTCAGTCGCACTCTCTTCCCCCCCCAGTCGCACTCTCTTCCCCCCCCAGTCGCTCTCTTCCCCCCCAGTCGCTCTCTCTTCCCCCCAGTCGCTCTCTCTTCCCCCCCAGTCGCTCTCTCTTCCCCCCCAGTCGCTCTCTCTCTTCCCCCCCAGTCGCTCTCTCTTCCCCCCCAGTCGCTCTCTCTTCCCCCCCAGTCGCTCTCTCTTCCCCCCCAGTCGCTCTCTCTTCCCCCCCAGTCGCTCTCTCTTCACCCCGTCTCTCTCTCTCCCCCCTCAGTCGCACTCTCTTCCCCCCCCAGTCGCACTCTCTTCCCCCCCCCAGTCGCTCTCTTCCCCCCCAGTCGCTCTCTCTTCCCCCCCAGTCGCTCACTCTTCCCCCCCAGTCGCTCTCTCTCCCCCCTCAGTCGCACTCTCTCCCCCTCAATCGCACTCTCTTCCCCCCCAGTCGCTCTCTCTTCCCCCCCAGTCGCTCTCTCTTCCCCCCCAGTCGCTCTCTTCCCCCCCAGTCGCTCTCTTCCCCCCCAGTCGCTCTCTCTTCCCCCCCAGTCGCTCTCTCTTCCCCCCAGTCGCTCTCTCTTCCCCCCCCAGTCGCTCTCTCTTCCCCCCCCAGTCGCTCTCTCTTCCCCCCCCAGTCGCTCTCTCTTCCCCCCCCAGTCGCTCTCTCTTCCCCCCCCAGTCGCTCTCTCTTCCCCCCCCAGTCGCTCTCTCTTCCCCCCCAGTCGCTCTCTCTTCCCCCCCAGTCGCTCTCTCTTCCCCCCCAGTCGCTCTCTCTTCCCCCCCAGTCGCTCTCTCTTCCCCCCCAGTCGCTCTCTCTCTTCCCCCCAGTCGCTCTCTCTTCCCCCCCCGTCGCTCTCTCTTCCCCCCCAGTCGCTCTCTCTTCCCCCCCAGTCGCTCTCTCTTCCCCCCCAGTCGCTCTCTCTTCCCCCCCAGTCGCTCTCTCTTCCCCCCCAGTCGCTCTCTCTTCCCCCCCAGTCGCTCTCTCTTCCCCCCCAGTCGCTCTCTCTTCCCCCCCAGTCGCTCTCTCTTCCCCCCCAGTCGCTCTCTCTTCCCCCCCAGTCGCTCTCTCTTCCCCCCCAGTCGCTCTCTCTTCCCCCCCAGTCGCTCTCTCTTCCCCCCCAGTCGCTCTCTCTTCCCCCCCAGTCGCTCTCTCTTCCCCCCCAGTCGCTCTCTCTTCCCCCCCAGTCGCTCTCTCTTCCCCCCCAGTCGCTCTCTCTTCCCCCCTCTCTCACACTCCCAATCTCTCTCTCTCTCACACTCCCAATCTCTCTCTCTCTCACACTCCCAATCTCTCTCTCTCTCACACTCCCAATCTCTCTCTCTCTCACACTCCCAATCCAATTATCCAATTAAAATGCTTTATTGGCATGAAAGTTTACAGAGAACCATATTGCCAAAGCTTACATAGCAAAAAGGTACAGTTTTCCAACATTCTGTAGGTGTCAATCGATTTGACATTTGTTGGGTACATACAATATTACTTTTAAACAATATTAATTTTAAACAGTCTTTGTACTTCATTTGGTACGTTCAATATTAATTTTAAACAGTCTTAATTTTAAACAGTCCTCAGGTTGTGACATGTTGTTACATATTTGGCCCCAAGGTATGGTCTGTCTCCTTCTCCTAGGACTAATCTCAATTTTGACAGATCATCCAATTCCTTGAAATCTGGGGTTGTTTGGCTTAGCTTGTTGAATAATATGTTTCTTGATGTGTTGAATTTTTCGCATTTTAGGAGGAAATGCATTTCTGTTTCAACCTCGCCAGCCAGACATTGATCGCATATTCTATTCTCTCTAGGCTGCCAGGATTTCTTGTATCTGCCTTTTTCAATTTCCAGTTGGTGGTCGCTTAGTCTGTACCTGGTGAGGGTCTGTCTCTGTTTTGTGTCTCTGATGGTCGTGAGGTAGTCTGCCAGTTTATATTCTCTTTTTAGGGCCCGGTAACATTCTAATCTGCTTTGGCTTTCGGTTATTTTGTTCCAATGTTCCAGGTAGGTTTCTTTGCATTTTTTAATGATTTGGTTCACTCGGATTGGTGTTTGGGCGGCTGTGTTGGTCTGGGGCTGGTCAGGGTCCGGCTGAGTACTTAGTTTCCGTAGCAGCTGACTCAGGGGACTCTTTTCTGGGTTTAGCTCTTGGGTCTGAAAGGCTTTGAAATGAAGGGTGTCTGGGGAGCTAGATTTGAGGTGATTTAGGAAGTTTAGTGCTCGTTTTTGGATGTTTATTATCAGTGGGTATCTGCCTAGTTCGGCTCTGCATGCATTTGTTGGCGTTTTCCTTTGGGTGCGAAGGATGCTTCGGCAGAATTCTGCATGTAGGGCTTCTATTGTATGTTTTTCCCATTTAGTGTAGCTTTGGTGATTTAGCGGGCCCCATACTTCACTACCGTACAGTGCAATGGGCAGGATTATGCTGTCAAATATTTTGAGCCAGATTTTGATTGGGATTTGGATGTTGTAGAATTTTCTTTTTATTGCATATAGGGCTCTTCGGGCTTTTTCTTTTAGTGCATTCACTGCTATGCTGAAGCTCCCTGATGCTGTAATAGTTAGACCAAGGTAGGTGTAGCTCATAGTGTGTCCTATAGTGATATCACTGAGGGTAAACTGGTATTTGTTTTCCTGACATCTGGGCCTTTTTTGAAAAATCATGATGTTGGTTTTCTTTAGATTTACTGTTAGAGCCCAATTTTGGCAGTATTTGTCGAGTAGGTCTAGTTGTTGCTGTAATCCCTGTTCTGTGGGAGACAGCAGAACCAGGTCGTCCGCATAGAACAGGGATTTCACTTCTCCATCTAGGAGACGGAGACCTGGTGACTCGCTTTGCTCCAGCATGTCTGCTAATTCATTTATGTATATGTTGAACAGGGTCGGGCTCAAATTGCAGCCCTGCCGGACGCCTCTTCTCTGGGTGAAGAAATCGGTGCGTTTGTCTCCAATTTTGACCCCGCATTTGTTTTTCAGATACATTGATTTAATAAGGTCATAGACTTTGCCCCCTATTCCACATTGAAGAAGTTTATAATAGAGCCCTTCGTGCCAT